>NW_022631073.1:3715556-3810556 GCF_010015895.1 Lontra canadensis | reverse complement strand
TGACCTGAGCAGAAATCAAGAGTTGTAAGCTTCACCGACTGAACCCGCCAGGTGCCCCTTCACTTAAATACCCAACGGGTATTGCTTCTTCTGGACCACACTTGCTAACCATTCACTCTCACCGAAAATACAGGTAATTTCCATGGTCCTGAAGAACATCTTGCTGCATAAAACATGTTCTGTCCTTGTTTTTCCCTTGTATGCTTATACTTCTTCCGTGCAAATACTTCAAGGTTCTTGGAACTTTGTGGCAAGTTGCACCCCTGAAGGTCGTGGTAGCTCACGGCTTCACCAGCCACCTTCCAGGGGGCTCGCCCCGCGGTCCCCACACCAGCAGCGCACATCTTCATTAAGATGTTGCTAACGTCATCGGAGGAAGATTCTATCTTAGAATTTGTTTACATTTACTTTTTTTTTTATATCTAGTTGAAGCCGAGCACTTTTTTTCTCCTGCTTATTAGTTATCTGAGTTTTCTCTTTAGTGAATTATTTATGTTCTTTGCCCATTTATCTAGTGGAATATTCAAGTTTTCTTACTGATTTGTAAGAGCCTTTTGCATATTAAGGTTAACCCTTGGTCATATTTACTGCAATTATTTTCATCCAATTTGTTGTTGGACTTTTAATTAAAGATAATTTTATGTATTTATTTTTCAAACTAGCCCAGGGTTTCACGCATCTCCACAACAGGGCCAGGAATTTTCCAGCGGAAAAGTGAGACTGGTGCAGGGGGCGCACCCCACTGGAGGCTGGTGGCTGTGGGTTTTGGGAGTGGGGTATCTCCAGATAATTCCGTCAGTCCTCCGCCTGCCGTTGGCCTCTGCGTATGCAAACATCGTGAGCTCTTCCTCCTGTCAGAACTGGTGTGGGGTTGCCAAGTGACTGTTTTGTTTGTTTTCCCTTCCTAACATAAATAATTTGGCGTGGTTTCCTAACAAACATTTATTGTCTCCTCCAAGTTATTAGCATGCAAACTCAGGGGCATTTCTGATGATGTCAGGGGTGTGAGGAATCAGCCGCAAAATAATCGGGATGCTCGCACACGGACGGCGGCCCAGGCTCGCTCCGGAAAGTGGGTTCTGCACTGGCCGTGCCTCGGTGACCGTGGCCACGGGAAAGTCTGAATTATATATTCCTATTAGTTGCTGGGCTCTTTCAGTCTCTCACTCATCTACAACTCTCCGATGAATACCATCTGGCCTCAGTCATTTATTACAATTTAATTTCTCAATTTGTTCCATCACTTTTTTCTTGATATTTCTATCAGCAAAAAAGAGGCCTCTTCCCCTGGCCCCATCACCTCGATGGAGGGACTCTGGACACGAGGACAGCCAAGAACAGGGACAGGGGCTCCTTGACGTCTGGGGTGAACCAGAGCACTGGGTCCCCGAGCGGGGTCTCTCCACCAACAGAAAGCCGTGACCAGCACCACGGCGTGGGCAGGCGGCTGGATCTGCGCAGAACAACAGGGAGGTGTGGGCAGCTATGTTAGATATGTTGCAATCACAACCAACTCTCTTTCTTGTAGGTGGTGTTTCTGGGAGTTTTCCTCTCCAGGTCCTTCCTGTTCCTGTGATACGTTTAAGCAAGTTGTGAATCTAACCATGCATGAGGCCAGCACTTCTCATTAAAAAGTGAAAATTCTCATCACTCTTCTTGAAGTTTACCTTTCCGAACCACGATGGCAACCCCAGACTCTCTTTGGTTGGTGGAAGGTGGCGTGTTCCTATAAACACCTGGCGAGGAAGCATCGCAGCAAGAAACGATGGGACAGGCCACCTGGGTGTTTTGACGAGTCATTCTCTGCCAATGAGTGACATCTTGGGCCCTTTGGTGTCCACAAACTCCTCTTGATGAGCACATGGCAGACCCGCCTTGATACCCACCTCCCAGGCGGGGTGTGGGTCCCTTCTGTCGGTCACCGAAGACGTAGTCATCACCAAAGCTTCAAATGACCAAGAACCAGCAGTGAATTTTGTCCTTTGATACACCAAAAAGTTATTTTAAAAGCACATTTATGCCCATTGGGTGGTTTGAAACGTTTCCAGGATGGTCTCATGAATGAAGATTCAGCCGGGACCTTGCCACACTCTGCTCTTCCAAGGATCAGAGCACCTACTGGCCATCCCCTGCCTCAGCTCACTGGTATCCCGGGGTGGTGGCAGGATGTCCCCCTGTGGGCTGACGATGTCCAGTTACATGAGGAAGGTGTGTGCAGGGAGAAGGGCAGGCCTGATCCGAGATAGCAGGCAGAGGTACACAATGACCATTCTGGAGGAGAAGCTCGGGCAAGACCGAGGCTTCTGACCCCACCAGCTCTTGGTCCCCACAGGGCATCGTCACCTGAGAGGTTGCTGGTACTCTGATTCTCACACTGCCCAGAGCAGCAGGCCACCGGGACCAGATTCCTCCCCGCAGAATGGGAACGGGGCTGGGTCTCCCAGCTCCCTTTCCATTCTGCTCGGCTGAATTAGGCCCATCCCAAGGACATGTACTCTGAGTCTAAAGCTTCTTCCTCCTCCAGACTGCCGACAAAATCATCAGGAACAGGAGCCACAGAGGCCTCTGGGAAGACCTTTCTATCCCAGAAGTGACAGGCAGGTGAAGATGGGTCCTGTGAAAGCGGCTTTCTCTCTTCTGCTCTGCCGCAGGGAGCAGGGTCTATGTGCACGCACGTGTGAGAGTGCAGGTGTCTGTGTGCATATCTACGTGTGTGTGCACGTCTTCATGTCGGAGGCGGGTGGGAAGCTCCAGGTGGCTTTGCATTTTTCCTCTTCCTCCTCCCCATACATTCCTCCCCTGTTCCTCCCAGAGAGGTGATGACCAGGCAGGGAGAAAGTGAACAGGGAAGGTCAGAGCCAGGCTGGAAGGGCCTAGAAACTTCTAGCTTCAGTCGCTGGTGTTGATAGGCTCCTCCCCGTGCCCAGTCACACAGCCCTCCAGGCCTTCGGGTAGGACAGGGCCCAGAAGGGTGTAGACTTAGGTGTCCAATGCCAAGAATATATGAGTCACTTATGCCTTCAGTAAGTAGGCCCTGATCCCTTTCCAGGCTCCCCCCTCCGCTACCTTCCCCTGTGCTTGGGTGGGGCAGAGAAAGAGGTATGAAAGAAGGAGCCCCACATGGCTGGGCGAGTGTGTCTACATACGTGTGTGCATGTATGCCAGCATGCACGTTTATAAGCACGGTGGTGGGAGTGTGTGTATGCGCACATACCTATGTGAAACGTGAGTTTGTATGCATGATGGTCAGAATGTGTGAGCATGTGAGTGTGAGCCTGCCAGTCATATGCATTATGGTGTGAGTACGTGCGTGTGTGGGGCCACGGTGCACGTCCATGCACAGACAGAAGTTTTGAGCTGTAAAGGATGTTTTCAGGAAACGCAGGGTCCCAGGATAGAGAAGGGCCCTCACGGGAGGTAAGCAGCCCTTCAGTTAGGTGGAAAATTAAGGGAGGCCCCAAGAAAGCAGGTCTCTCAGAGTACGTGGGGGCTCCCCAGATCCCCCTCCCCTGCCTCTAAGCAAGTGACACCGTGTCTCGTGGAGCCACGGGCAGCATGGCGAGCTGTGGGGCAGCTGCCAGCCAGGGCATCCTGGCTTCAAGCAGACCAGAGCCCACGGCTTTGTCTCTGGAGAGGTGTCTCCTGCTTCCAGTGGCTGTTACAACTAAGGTCATGTCTGTCAACGCCGCCACAGGGCCTGGGCATCACAGCCTCTCCACCTGGCCGGTTGCCTTCCTGCCCCTCTAGAAAAGTTGTCCCTGTGCCATCAATAAGCCCGCGACAGACCGAAAACCCCCTCCGGGGAGACACCCACCACGCCAGGGCCAGCGGGGAGGACTGCCCTAGAGGAGGCCACGCGGAGGATGACAAAGGCGCACATGGGGTTTTGGGGGCCCTGCCCTCTGCCTCCTGCACGGCTCAGCCAAAGATGGGGTCCAGGGGCAGCTGGAAAGAACAGCTCTTCTGGTTGTCAACCCCACGTCTGTCCGTCTGTCCCCAGACAGCTCGCCTGCCCGTGGTGCCCCCTGAAGAAAAGCTTGTGGCATTCTGTAAGACCTAGGACCAGGACCTGAAGTGTATTTAAACACGATGCACTTTGTTTTCCGTTGTTTTTATTGTTGTTGTTTTCCTTCTGGGGCTGGTGATTCTGTTTAAAATGTGGAATGCAGCAAAGGCTTATGACAAGGCTTCTGCAGAGAGCACAAACAGAGGAGCTCAGGTCAAGGGGAGGCATGAGCTCGATGCGGACTGCAGATCCCATCTGTGGGGTTCTCCGGTCCAAGAGAGGAAGACGACAGTCCAAACAGCACAAGAACCACGTGTGCACGCGCTCCTCTTGACTTTGTCCACAATGCACTTGTTTGACACGAGAATCCTTCTCCAAATTAAGTCACGATGTGTACTCCGCGAGCCGAAGTTTCCTTCCTTGGTAGAATCACTTATTCCCAAACATCTGTTTAAACCCAGCTGGAAAGCAGGGGACAGAGGTTTTTATCTAGAAGCAAATTTCTGGGTTCTCAGGAGTTCCTCGTGGAATTACTAAGAAATAGGAGTTTCTAGCCGGAAGCATCCACCTCTGCTCCCCCTGGGGGAGGCTGTGTGGACTGCTGGGAGGGGTGTCTGGACCCTGACCTCGACCTCTGACCTCAAACCGGAGTCTGGCGCTGAGTCCACATGAAAGAGCCAAGGGGTTTTGGCTGCCTTGTTGGCTAGAGGGTCTCAAGATTTGAGGGATCACAGGCCCCTTTATGAAATTCATATCCATGCAAAACATCATGCAAAGAACTGCGGCGACCGGGCCAGACTTGGCTGAGTTCTGTAGAGGGCAGAGGGTCCCTTACAGGATCCCCGCCCAAAGGCTAGCGGCAACAGTCACCCCTCCCACGGTGGGGAGGAGGCCGTGGGCGGCACCTTCTCCGAGACTGTTCTAGCCCACCGCTGTCTCATTTCTGCTGCACCTGAAGTCGGACAGAACCACCAGAGCCCCGAGTGTGTCGGCACAGGCACGTTCACGTGCACGTGCAGACACACGCACCCCACACGCACATACACACCCCACTTCCTAAACGTGGGACCACAGGCTCCTGAAAGCTACCCTTGGCTTTAGACATAATCACCCTAGTTTAGAGAGTGACAGCTTTATTGTTCAATAAAACGAGTTAATTGATTCAACTCTCTTCACTAGTGGATAGGAGGTTTGCTATATTTATCTGAGGCACAGGAGGAGATCCCGCGCTAATGGGAGAGGAAGGGGCCCGTGGAAGCAGATCCGAAGCTTCTGTGGGGGGGAGGTGAGGGGAGAGAAGCCTCTACCTTTGACTTCTTTCCTGGGAGTCTTTGGCTCTGGCACCTAAAGGGCAAAAAAGGCGTTTAAGATAATCGTGTCAGAAGGGGACGTTTCACCGGGCTCTTTAACAGCCCTTACATGGAGAAGAGCCCGCTGTCTCTTTCTGCCCCCCATCTTCGCCCCCCCACATCTTCTCCGTCTCCCCACCGTGTACCCTTTGCAAACAGACAGGCTGTGGCCTCTGGGGCAGAGGGAGAGGAGCCCCGAGCATTGTGGTGAGGCAGAGGGCGGGGTGATTTAATTGTCTGGTTCCTTCTGTGCTGGAGAATATCAAACAGATGAGGAGGATAAAACAGGGAGCTCAATAATTAATTTTCATGTTCCTCACTAGTGGGGCTGCGGCAGGCCCTGTGCCATGATTCTAGGGAAAGGTTGGATTGTGAAGTTTCACTCATTAGCTACGTGTTGTATGAAAATACCTGTGTTTTCAAAAGGCAGAGTGACAAGAATGGAAAATTCCAGCTATTAAAAATATCCTGTGTCAGGGACTTTTGTGAGAGAACAGAAACTCTCTGATTCCCTCAGATAAATAATGAAACGCGTGGTTGTTGCGAGGGGAATGGTCAAAATGTCCCTGTTGACTAAAACGCAAGGTTGACTTAAAAGGTTTTCAGACGTTGTTCAAGGAGCCGGGCAGCAGGCGGGGTGTTCTGCCTCCTAAGGAAACCGAGGGGCCTCCCCGGATTCCCGCTGCCGCTGCCTACCAAGCCCGGCTCCACGGGCTGGCTGCGGGGCGGGCACGGGTCCTGCCAGCCCCACGTGGGACACGGAGCGTTCACGAAACATCGGGCGACCCGGTCCCAGGCTCTGAGTTTATCCAAGGGCGGGGATCGAGATTGAATTGATTCCAAGTGAACTGCGCGGTTCTCCATCGCAGTCGGCGGAGCTGGACGGTGGGCGGCCCGCAGCCTCGCAGGCCTGGGAAAACCCGCGTGGGTGCTGGGCCCAGGGAGCCGGACTGGCTTTTCTTCCTGGAATACCGATGAGCCCAACAGTACAGTGTTGCACAGGCTTAGATCCAAACCTGGGTAACATAATTTTTAGCACAAATTGTTCAATCATTCAAACACACAAACATTTCAAGGTAATTTCTGCAAATCCCCATTGTGATCTACTTTCTTATTAAGCAGAATAAAGCTGCTTGGCATGGCAATGAATCAGTTTGGGGCTCCACGGAGCATGTGCTGCAGGGAGCTTCCTTTTTTATTTTTTGTTTTTAAAGGAGTATTGGAGTAATGCTCCTTGGTTTATGCCCTGTGCGTCTTGCCCGCACATAGACCTATGCACTCGACACACCCGTGTGGGCAGGACGCTGGGCAGGGTTGGCAAAGACGATCTCCGAGAGCTTTATTGCCACCGCGTTCTTTTGGGTATACGTACAGTAGCCACTGTCAGGAAAATTAGTAAATTTGCATGCTATTAAAAAGTATCAGAGGTAAAACATTGTATCGATGATAGAATTACCCAGTGTCTGGGTATTAGACAGATCATAAATCATGTTTGTGCAGTCTTTTTCCACTTTGTAAATCTCTCCTAAAAAAATAAATAAATAAACGCCCCTTGTGAACGTGGGAGGGGGCACACCGGAGAAAGGGACGGGGGACAAAAGAAGTGTGACTGGGCCTGGCACCCCTGCTTCCAAGACTCTCGTGTGAACAACGGTCAGAAACCCCACAGCTGTGAGAGGTGTGTACTCGGACCTCCGGATATTCCCAGGCAAATGTTACTCAAAGTCTAACAATTCTTTTCAAAGATTTGGATGTAATTTCTGGTTGTGACTGATCAATAGGCAATTTATGAATGACCGATATCATTCTCGGGGGCTTCGACCGACAGCACTGGGTAAATACTCGTTCACCAGTAATCACAGTTGTGGGAGGCTCCGCACACACTCAGTAATTTAAGAGGCAAGGCAAAGCATGTGTTTTTATTTAACAAGAAAGATCTCAGGGCAGAGAGGGTTATTATTTTAGAAGCAGAAATGACTGTCTTTGGAGCAGAATAAATGGGGGGTCATAATTCTCTAATCTGACCTAATTTTAACAAAGGAAAATGATCTGTTAAAACGTCCCAGAGATAATACAAATTAGACCAGGTCAACAGTAGGTCAAACAGATAGGGTGTTAAAACATCTTTTCTACTACTTTGTAGCATTTTATGCTAATTCAGTTCCCTCCTCTGTGATAAACAAAGCAAGTGGAAAGTAGCTAGCATCACACAGTGATGGGTCCCTGAGCTACAATTTAATACAAATCTAGTAATTCCATTGTACAACATATCTAGTTCATTTAGGAAGCACATATACTAAAGGCTTACAGGATGAGATTGTTTGCCCCACATGCAGGTACATTGCCTTTAAAGCTCCAAAAACAGATACGGTAATACGGCTTTAGTGGATAAGCCTTAACGGGGAATGGTGCGGAATCCTCGTCTGAGCAGGCCTTGCGCCGTCATGAGGAGGAGGTCCTAAACCCCAAGGTGCTGGAGGGATCATGGACACGGACTGCAGACCACGGAGCAGCAGAGGGCACGGAGGCCGTGTTCACACCTAACTTGGGAGGATCTGGGTTTCCTGCCATTCCGTATGTCTCCCCAGGACTCTACAGGAAGAAAGGGAAGTGAGGAGGGACGCTGTGCGTCCCTCCCCACTCAGGGTGAGAGCGCCGTAAAGAGACTCAGCCAGCAGAAGTAACTTCTCTCCTTCCATGCTCCATCAACCCATTAGGACAATTTCCTCTCCTCCGCATGGCAAATGAAGCTCCATGCCCTGCAAACGTTGAATTACCTATGTGTGTGATTTCTCTCCTCCTAAGAGAGGGTTTCATTCACTGTCATTCATCACTGGGTCAGACCGAAGGAAAGGCGGCGGGAGAATTAGCTGAGCCCGTTAAACATTTGGTGCACCCACCGGCCTCCCTGGGATTAACCCGCCTGCCTCACCACCTAATTGACAGCCCCGGGGTGACTTAGGCCCACGGGGGAAGCAGAGTCCTTTGGGCATGTGACCCGTTAGTGCCTTTTGGTGGGGAGACTTGGCTCCTTGGCTACGAAGAAAAGGAAGATAAACTGGCAAAAGCCTCCAGATGGAAAAAAAAAAAAAAAAAAAAGTGCTTTCAGGCCTGGAATAGGCAGTAAAGATAAAATTGGTGGTGGTTGGAATCCCTAAAGGTGTGACATTCGGATCTGATTAAATTCACCATCAGAGACCATATCTACATGCACAACTGCTTCTTCAATTTTGATGAAATTGACTCAATCCCATCCAAAGAAAACGGCCAATTCGCAGGCCTGATGGAAGCTCCTCTGGCAGAATCCCCGAAGCCCCGTGGGACGGCCGAGGAGTCTTCTGCGCAGGAAACATACAGTATCTTTAATTCTGCGTTTTGGCAAAAGCGGTGATGATTTTTGCAGACTTTCCGGTTCTCATCCTATCCAGACATGGCTTTGTTCTAACCACCCGGCGAGAGTTCTTTCTGGATGTGAAGAGATCTGTCTCCTTTACCCTACTTCCTACTTACTCTGCGGAAACAGCTGGAGACCAAGCTGTGTTATTGTTGGGTAACGTTGCCTGCACGCTAGGTGCTCCCTACTGGGCATATAACAAGGTGTTGTGTCCTCAGGAGTACACGGTCTGGGTGGGGCAATGGGACCGAGAGCCGGCTCGAGCATCGATCGCCGAGGACAGCTCCTGAGCATGGACTGAGAGCTGCAGACGGATTCCCAGGCTGCCCTGCTGGGTAGATGGGCAAGCCTCACAGACTAACAGCTGCTTAGCCTTTCATCAGGCAGATTAATTGGTGCTTGCTCTGTACCTGCCCCTACCCTGAGCACTGGGCGGTCCTAACCCACAGCCACACAGAAGGTAAAGTGTTGTTATTTACACAAGAGGAAACTGATGCACAGAGGGGTCAGTGATCGTCTCCAAGTGATGAGACAGGCAATATGGGTCCAAGCCCAGCTGTCTGGCCCCAGAGCCCACAGCTCCTTCCACTGCTCCCCAGTGGAAACAGCATCAGAGGTGCTAGAGGAGGAGGCAGAGGGGTTCCCTAGAGAGGAGGGAAAGTGTCCTAAGGGAGCTAAGAAGAGGCTTCTCACCACCAGAGGTGGTTCTTGTAGGGCTGCCCGGGACATGATGTATGAATCAATAGAGAAGTCGGGGTTAGAAGTTCAAGTTGGAGAAGATCGGACCTTACTTGCAGGTGACGGAGAGCTGGTGAACAGTTTCCTCAGGGTGCAGTATGGGAGAGGGTGCCTAGGGCCAGTTGTCCCAGCTGCAGTGCAGACAGTAGGAAGGAACAGAGCCACGGGCAATGTGAAATCAACAAAAAGGCCCAGGAGGAGCTGAGGGCCTCGCCGGCACCAGTGAGGACACAGCTAATGTCAGAGTTTCCACGCGCCAGAGGCCAGGCTACAGGGGCGGCCCAGATGCACCTGCAGGGCGGATAGGACGGGAGGAGCCCTCCTGGAAATGGGCCCCGACGCAGTGGACAGGGGCTCCCTGGAAGGGCGAGTTGACTTGGAGTCCTGCTGATGCTGAGATGGGGCATCAAGAGAGCCTGTCCCATCCTACATCTCCACGTGGGAGACACCGTCTGTGTGCTGAGGTCTCATAACAGATGCTTTGTGGCTCCTGAGGGAAACCAGCAAACATTGAAACCACTACTTTTTCAGTCATCCCACTAAAGTAAGAAAAGATCATTTAAGGGTGAGATAACCTTGCCTGTTCTCACTGTCATTATTTATTTCATTGAAGCTCATGAATTCCCTTAAGAATTCCATGACATCTTTCACTAAAATTATCTATACTTTTCATCACAAAATAACTCTTTTGTGCCTTTAACTTCTGAGAGAAAGACGGAAGAAAGCATATAGCATCATTTTTTTTTTTTTTCAAGTGTTCCCAGAGTAACTGCACTGGGGTTCTCATTGGTTTACTAACTAGAAAAATCTTTGTCAGACTTTCAGAGTTCCTTCCTTCCACCCTGCCAGGGGACCTCTGTCGAAAAATTTCTATTAGTTTTCCTGGTTTTATATATAGATGGTCACTAATTATTAGCTATAAAACTACACAGGAAAGTATAGAACAGACGCTGGAGTACACCTTGTCTGTTATCTATTATTCATCCCACCCAATGCAACAATGTATTTGCAAGAGTCTTTGTGCTGAATATCTCTGGCAACATGTTGCTTAGTGATGCATTTGGTTGCAATATGGACAAGACAAAACACACACTGAATGCTGTTTTCCAATTTTTCTTTTTGGCTAGATGAAGAAATAAAGACAATGTGATGAAGCCAGATGTCCCCAACTGGAGGGCTCTCAAGTGAGCTTCCAGCATCCCATCCTGGGACAGGACAAAGTGATCAGCTAATGATTTGAGAAGGGACTGACATCATGTTCTTCTGCTTCTCCTGGCAAAGCCCAGGGTTCTCTGCGCTTGGTCTAATTCAGTGGCATATTTGCAAAATTAAGAAAGACGCTCGAGGTCTGAGAGAATCCAGAAGTATTCAGCAGGTACCCACCAAGTGCCATGACTTTGGCAAGATTGTAGGAGTTAAGTGAGGGATGAGGTGATGCCAGCCGTCCTATTCCTGAGAGCCCACAGCGGGTCTGGGCTGGAAGGATAATGGGTACGTACAACAGGGATTGGGTTTGTCCCCTGCGATGCCTCATTAGGCTTTGGGAACCCAGCAGGGCAATAAGCCCATTCTCCAGTGTGCCCCTGGGGTGTGGGGGGAGTGAGAAGCCCACTCTCCCAGGGCCCCACAGCCTACAAGTGTGCTTTTCTAGCTGCAAAGAACTGACCAGACCCCAGCAGGATAGGAATTCAGAGGCACAAAGGCTGTGCTTCAGGGAGATATGGGCATCCTTCAGGTCCCCTCTTGACTGAGGAAAGGAATGAGCAGATTGAGTGATTACCATCTCTGCTCTGTTCTCTCTCTGTGGTCCCCTATCTCCCTTCCCTGCCACGTAAGATGGCTTCACCTCGAAGAAATAATCTTCAGAAGTTTGCTTTAATGGAAGGATTTTTTAAAAGGCAACTCACACATTTTCTTCCACTGACACTCTGGGGAAAATGGTGTCTGCCTAGCCACCTGTTGGAATGCAGCCCAGAAAGACGGCTGAGAGTCGATATCAAATCAATAGTGTCACACACAGTGATGCATGGGAAGAGACTGTCTCTCTCACCTGAAAATCCATTTTGACAGAAGGGCAACATGGAGTCATTTGTGACACTGAGATGATGGGCTAGCTGGTTAGTGAGTCTGCTTGCAACCTGCCTTCCTACTTGACATGGAGGGAACAGCGCGGGTGGACCCTTAACAAGAGAGTAGCTTGGACACACGGTGACAGCGGGTGCTCCAGCCACATTAACACATCAACCAAAGTCTTGGCCATTTTCAGGTAGGAGTTACTGCTCACTCGGGCCCCCGTGCAGAAACTCATTTCCTCTGACTTTGTTCTTCGGTTTGTGATGGTCTCCACCACCGAACCCTGTTAGCTCCTCCTGTGATCTGTCCAATCTATATAGGAAGGCTGGTCACAGTCCCGTTCTCAGTCCAAGACTAGATGCCATATTTAGCTCAAAATGCAGTTCAGAAACTCTACTTAATGATACCCTCTCTAGGAATAGCTTCATAAATGCCTAAAACCTGGAAGGTCTGTACTTCTCAATACAAAATGGATAGGAAGACATCATGGACTTTGGATTGGCCATTGGGTTGGATCTGAGAGCTTTCGGATGCGATTGCATGAAAGTGATGCTGGAGCACTGTGGTTTTGTGTTTTCCCCCACAATTTTGCTAGTTTTATCACAAAAACACCCCATGCAGCCCTTAAAGGCTACAAGGGAACAGGCGAGGGCTGGTACCATGGTTTCTTGTAGGAGCCCTCTGAGGGCTGAGATCAACACCATGGTTCTCCGTAAGTATTAGCTGAATGAATGATGACACGATTCTGCCATGGCTGAATAATTGAGTAAATCTCTAAGTCTTTCAGTTTACAAAGCACCTCAGAAATATCTCATTTAATCTTGTCACAGAACCTACGAAACTAGTACTCTTTGAATATTTGACTCAGAGAGGTTAACTGACTTGCCCAAGGCCACACAGCAAGTGATACTGTCAGAACACAGGGATTTCTTGTGAGTCTCTGGGTCATAGAGCACTACCTTTCTCCTGCCCAAATAGTTTTATTCTTAGAAATGGAAGCCTGCTTCTCCCTCTCTCACTCCCTGCGTCTCTCTGTCAAATAAAAAATAAATCTTAACAAAACAAAACAAAAAAAGAAATGCAAAGTTCTGCACGGCATTTAGGTTCTAGAATTCATTTATTTGATGAGAGTCACTTCCGAATTATGAAGTTTGCATATAAATTAACGAACATGCTGGATCTGGGTTCCTCGAACACAGGTATTGAATTCTGTATTCCTGCTGATCACTCACAACCCACGTACGCTCCCTGGTCCTCAGGCGGTGCTGGGATCAGCATCAGGTGACCTCCATCCCATGCGAGGGGACGCGTGCACGGAGGCGCGTGCACGGAGGCGCGTGCACGGAGGCGGCAAGCTACCTTGCCATGGCTGGGCTCCGGGGATCTCTGGCCGACCGCTGTACTGCCTGTGCAGGCAAATTCAGGATGAGCCAGGCTGGTAAAACATCTTCTAATCACACAGTCTCTGCTGGTGACTAATGTTCAGGCGGATAGCTTAGAGCGTGGTAGGATATGCCCTACTGTTCACCCTGCCCCAGACCTCTCCGCATGACAGCCCATGTGCGTGCAACACTTTTAAATTTTGCGCAGCTTCCTTTTTATCGCCTTCACCTGTGCAAGGCCAAATAAGGTGTGGCACAGATCTCAGGCCCCTGGAAAAATTCCCACTGAGGGACACCAGCCACCTCCCTAGGTGTCTCTCTTCCTCCAAGACACTTGGACTCACCCCTGCTCCTTCCCCCGCAGGAGCCAATGGGACGGACCAGACGATCTTCTAGCAGACCTCCCTGCCAGGCCGCCTCTGCCTTGGTGGCCCTGTCTAACGCAGTTGGAAGACACCTGCTTGCACGAGCTGACACTCCGTATTAGGGAGCTCTGCTAACGTGAAGGGAGGCGCAGCTGACGCTGACAAAGGAGAGAGCCGAGGGAGACATCTGCAGACTCAGCCCCATCCTTCTCCCCAAGCTTCGCGGGTTCCCGATCTGGGGTTCCAGCCACGGAGCTGCTTTTGCCTTTCCTCACGTTACAGTTGACGACCTGAGACAGGCTCTGACACCTCGCTTTTTCAGTGCTAAGAGCTCAGAGAAGCAGCCGCTGCTCCTGTCACAGCAGACAACGTATACTAACGGCTCTTTGCGCTCATAGAGAGCTTGGGTTTCCAAAGCATTTAAGGAACATTATCTAATTAACAAGTTTCTTGGAGGCTCTGGGTCTCTGTCTCTCTATGGAAAGTCCTTGTACGCGGAACAGTTTTCTTCAATAGTGGAGAAAGGGAGCATCCCTAGTACAATCATTTGTTGGGTCCATAAAATTAAATTAATGTGCATTTGAAATTGCAAAATCTGAGAGATATGAAACCAGTTTTGTTGTTTTTGTTGTTTTAAATCAGACTCGCTGGATTAATGAAGGAAACATAAGTGAGTGGTCAACACCAGTGTAGTGGAGCGAGGAAAGGCAGAGAACCCCCAAAGATTCCCTTTTAGAATTGCAATAACCAAATAACCAAATCAAATCTTATTTCTTCCGTCCTTCCTTCCTCTTTCTTTCTTTCTTTCTTTCTCTCTCTTTCTTTCTCTTTACTTCTTTTTTTCCAGAGATGGAGGAGTCTGGAGTTATAACAGCAAGTTGCAAATGGTGCACAAAACCTAAGTCTCGGGCCAGCGCACGAGGAGATAGTTGTTATAAGTCACGGGGTATAAGATCGATATGCGTGTTATAAGATTCACTGTCTTCTGTTCAAACACTTTTGAAACAAAATCCATTGAGCCAAACATTTCCAGATTAAAAAAAAAAAAGATAATGAATCTGTTGATAGTTTTCAAGTCTTCTGATTTTCCCCCTTCCTCCTTACCCAGGACACATTGCACGAGGGGGCTTCCAGGAGCAGAATGCTTCCTCTCTTCTACTTTTGCTTTGAAGAAAAGACCTCACTAACCCTCAAACTATCTCCAAAAAATAAAACAATACAAAAGTTCACACTTTACTATGTTTTGATGAAGTGAATTCCACCACTGTGACACAGGTAACATGACGTCTTAGGGGAAGCTGCAGGAAAAGGGCCCATCTTGGGCTCTACCTGAGTCAGGAACTACTTCACTGGTGATAGGTCTTCTTCCACGAAAGGGGCAGTCCTGAAGCAGAAACACGAGGCAGGACGTCAGGTCTGCCAGTGAAGATCCTGACCATGCCTCTGGATGTGTCTCCAGCTCCATCAGCCTTGCCAGGGAAATGGCTTTGCTGGTCCCGTGATACTGGTGGGTGAGGCCAGCATGCTGTCACTCACTCCGCTCGGCAGAGTTTGCATTTCCAGCCCCCCAACAGCAACCATGAGTGGGTGAGCTAAATTGCAGTGGACATTTCTGAATCCCCGTCACCACCTCCCAGTGCCCCAGAGAGAGGAGAGTGATTTGCTAATGGAACGAGGCACGGCAAAATCCGTCCCTTGCTCTCACTTCTCCACTCACCTCATCACCTTAAGAGCACTCAGAATTTCCTCTGCAAGCCTGGGGACCTCGCAATGACTACGGAGATTGTTCATGGCTGGAAATGACCACCTCATCAGGAGCGAGGCCCCAAGGCACCCTAGATGCTGGTGGACTTTAAAACCGTAGGAGGGCAGGGGCTGCATCTTCAGTGATCAAGTTCATTGCAATGTTATGACAAAGTCAACAGAAAAGCGACATAAGGATTCAGATTATACCCTTTCTCCCCTTCTCCTTGTGCCCAGAGTCTCATGGGGAAAAAAGTAGATGTAACAGGGCTGGAAGTGAGTTGGAACAAAAACCAAATGCCTGTATTTCAGCTTCCATTATGGCACCTACTAATCATGTGACCTTGGGTAAGTCCTTGAACATTCTAAATGAAATTGCCTCGTTTTTTAAAAAATGAAAGAAACAAAACAAGTAAAATGAAGTCTTACCTAGTGTAATGAAGCAACATAATTACAAGGCATATAGATTGGAAAAAAGGAAACAGAACTGTCCTTATTTTAAGACAACGTGATCGTCTATGTAGAAAACCCTGAAAAAAAAAAAAAACCCAAAAAACAAAAAAACAAACCTGTAAAATCTACAGAAAAACAGCTTTAAAAAAAAAAAACTGTTTTTAAAACTAATCATTTAGTTTAGCAAAGTCACAGGATTCAAGGTTAATGTTTAAAAATTAATTAGAGTTCTGGGGTGCCTGGGTGGCTTAGTCAGTTACGTTTCTGACTTTTGGTTTTGGCTCAGGTCATGATCTTGTGGACCATGAGATCGAGCCCTGCCTTGGGCTTCACCCTCTACGGGGAGTCTGCTGGAAGATTCTCTCCTTCTGCCCCTCCCCCCACTCTCTCTTTTTCTTTCTCACAAATAAATAACTTTCTAAAAAACTAATTATATTTCTATATAGTAGCAATCAATCATTGGACACCAATATTAAAAAAAAAAAAAAGTTTACAATAAGCTCCAAAACCTGAAATATTTAGGTGTAAATGTAACAGAACATGTAGAGGTTCTAGTATCAAAAATTACAAAACCAGGCTCTCTGCTCAGCAGGAAGCCTGCTTCCCCCCTCTCTCTCTGCCTGCCTCTCTGCCTCCTTGTGATCTCTCTCTCTCTGTGTCAAATAAATAAATAAAATCTTAAAAAAAATAGCTGCTTGTTAACTAAAATTTAAAGAAAAATAGGTGCTTGTTAACTAAAATTAAAAAAAAAAATAGGTGCTTGTTAAAAGCTCATCATTCTAAAGCCCAGGCGAAACTGTTGTTTAAAAAAAAAAAATTACAAACCACTGATGAGTGAAATTAATGATGACCTAAATAAGTGGACATAGTACATTCATGGTGGAAAGAATCAAGGTAGTCAGTGTGTGAATTTTCCACAAACGTTAACTGTAGATTTATCACACTTCCAAGAACACCCCAATAGGATCTTTTGTGAATATTGGCACGATGATTATAAAATGCACAAGGAGAGACAAAGAAACTACAAGACAAAGCCGAAACAATTTTGAAAAAGAAAAATAAAACTAAAAGTTTCACAGTACCTGATTTTTAAGACTTCATACACAGCTATGGTACTCAAAACAGTGATACTCATGAAATCACATATATTGATCAACGGAACTGAATAGAAAGTCCAAAAATAAAGCCACCAAAGTAGAGACTATTGATTTTTTTAAAGACTTTACTATCTTTGAATAGTTTCAGGTTTACAACAAAATTGAAAGGGAGGTACAGAGTTTTCCTATGGTCTGCCTGCCCCCACACATGCATAGCTTTTCCCATTATCAGTGTTACTCTTGAAAGTGGTACAGTTTTTTTTTGTTTGTTATTGTTTGTTTGTTTGTTTTTTACCAAGGATGAACTCATAATGATACATTATCACCCAAGTCCATAGTTTGCCTTAGGATTCATTTTCAGTGTCATATATTCTATGGATTTGGACAAACATATAGTGATATATACACATCATTGTAATACATTGTAACATTACAGTACATTATAACATCATGCACTCACTGTCTTAAAAACCCTCTGTGCTCTTCCTATGATTTGTCCCTTCCTCTCCCTGAATTCTTGGCAAACACTGATCTTTCTACTGTCTCCATAGTTTTGCTCATTTCCAGAATGTCATATAACTGAAATCATACAGGAAGTTGTTTTTTCAGATTAACTTCTTTCCCTTAGTAATATGCATTTAACTTTCCTTCATGTCTTTTCATGGCTGGGTAGCTCACTTGTTTATTTATTTTTGATAGTTCATTTATTTTTAGCACTGAATAATATTCCCTTGTCTGGGGATACATATTCACTTTGTATATCCACTGAAGGGCATGCCGGTTGCTTTCAAGTTTGGACAATTTTGAATAAAGCAGCAATAAACATCCCTGTGCTGTGTTTTGTATGATTTAGGTTTTCAGCTCTTTTGGGTAAATGCCTAGGTGTGTGATTGCTGAATTAGATGGTAAAAAATATATATATATATTTTACTAGGAAAAGACACCAAACTGTCTTCCAAACCAGCTACACCAGTTTTGACCGCCTCCAGCAATGAATGAGCATCCTGCTGCTCCTCTTCATCAGCCTGGGGAGTGGCTAGTGTTCTGTATTTTGACCATTCTAATAGGGGTGCAGTGATAATTCAGTGCTGTTTTAATGTTCATTTACCTGATGGCAGATGATGTGGACCATATTTTCACGTTCTTATTTGTCATTTGTGTATTTTCTTTGGTGAGGTATATGTTAAGGGCTTTTGCCCCTTTTTAAATTAGGTTGTTTTCTTAGTGCTCAGATCTAAGAATTACTTGCACATTTTGGATGACTTCTTTATCAGATATGTCTTTGGCAGATATCTTCTCCCAGTCTGTGGCTTCTCTTACTCTCTTGACGTTGTCTTTCACAGAGCAGAAGCTCTTAGCTTTGGTGAAGTCCAGCTTATCAATTACTTCTTCCACAGAATGTGTCTTTGGTGTTATATCTAAAAGGGCATCACCACAACCAAGGTCATTTAGGTTTTCTAAGGTATTTATGCTTTTACGTTTTACGTTTAGGCCCATGATCCATTTTGAGTTAATTTTTGTGAAGGGCATAAAGTCGTGTGCCTGCATTCTTTTTTGTCGGTGGTGGTGGCGGCCATGTAGTTCCAGCCCTGGCTGAAAAGACTTTCTCCATTGTGCTGGGTTTCATCCTATGTCCAAGATCAGTTGACTTATTTGTGTGGGCTTGTTCTGGGCTCTCTGTTTTGTTTCACTGACCTATTTGTCTATTCTTTTCACCAATACCACATTGTCTTGATTACCATAGATTTACAATAAGCCTTAAAGTAGTGTCAGTTCTCAACCATGTTCTCCTTCAGTGTGGTGTTGGCCATTCTGGGTCTTTTGCCTCCCCCTATACACTTGAAAATCAGCTTGTTGATATTTACAAAATAACTTGCTATGATTTTGACTGGGATTGTATTGGATCTTTGCATCAAGTTGGTAAAAACTGACATCTTGGCAATATTAAATCTTTCTACCAATGAATATGGAATATATACCCATTTATTTAGCTCTTCTTTGATTTAATTCATCAGAGTTTTGTGGTTTACATTGTTCTTGTACATGTTTTGTTAGATTGATGCTTAAGTACTTGAAACTTGGGGTGTCAATGCAAATGATATTGTGTTTTTAATTTCAATTCTACTTGTGCATTGATAATACATAGAGAAGCAATTGTCTTTTTTATGTTAACCTTAATCTAGTAGCTTTTATCTAATTGCTTACTAGTTCCATTTTAAATCAGTTTTTCCAGATTTTCTACACAGATGACCATGTCATTTGCAAACAAAGATGGTTTTACTTCCTTCCTTCCTACCTCCCTTCCCTCCCTCCCTCCCGCCCTTTTTCTCCCTCCCTCCCTTCCTTCCTTCCTTGCTTCCTTCCTCTCTCTCTCTCTCTCCCTTCCTTCCTTCCTTCACCCTTTTCTTTCTTTCTTTCTTTCTTTCTTTCTTTCTTTCTTTCTTTCTTTCTTTCTTTCTTTCTTTCCTATATGTGTACATTTTATTTCCTTCTCTTACTGATTGCATTAAGCAAACTCTGGCGTTCAAAATGAGTCGCAAAGAACACCTGGGTGGCTTCGTTGGTTAAGTGTCTGACTCTTGACTTCAGCTCAGGTCATGATCTCAGGGATCTTGAGGTCGAGACCCATGTTGCCCTCCGTGCTCAACAGGAAGTCTGCTTGAGGATTCTCTCTCTCCCTCTGTCCCTCTCCCCACTCTCTCGCTCTCTCTTAAAAATAAATAAATAAATAAATAAATAAATAAATATTTAAAAAAAGAAGAAAGAAAGAATGAAAGAAACAAAGAAACAAAGAAAGAGCGGTAAGAGGGGGCATCCTTGCCTTGTATCTGACCTTAGTGGGAAAACTTCGAGTTTCTCACCATGAAGTACTATTTTAGCTCTAGAATTTTGTTGATAGTCTTTATCAAATTGAGAAAGTCCCCTCTATTCCTACTTTACCAGAATTTTTATATGAATAGGTGTTAAATTTTGTCAAATGCTTGTTCTGCATCACGGATATGATCATGTGATTTTACTTTCTAGTCTGTTGATGTGTTGGATTACATGGATTTTAATTGTTGAACCAGCCTTGCACACCTGGGATAAATCCCATCCATTTGTGGTGTATAATTTTTTATATACTTTTTTGAATGTGATTTGTCAGTATTTTGTTGAGAATTTTTGCATCTATATTCATGAGAGAAAGTAGCCTGTAGTGTTTTTTTCCTTATAATATCTTTGTCTGGTTTTGGTATTAAGGTGATGCTGGCCTCATAGAATGAGTTAAGAAACACTCCCTCTGCTTCTATCCTCTGGAAGAGATTATAGAGAATTGGTATAATTTCTCCATTAACTGTTTTATAGAAATCACCAGTGAACCCATCTGGGAAGTCAATTGATTTTTGACTGAGGTACAATGGCAATTCAATGAAAAAAAAAAAGGGTAGTCTTTCCATAGCCGTATATTCATATGCAAAAAAAGATTAATTTCAAGACATATCCTGTACATTATACAAAAGCTAACTCAAAGTAGATCACAGCTCTAAATATAAAACATGAAAACATAAGGATTTTAGAATAAAGCTTTGGGAAAATATTCATGACTAAGGTTAGGCAAAGAGTTTTCAGATAAGACTCAAAAAGGAGAATTAAAAGACAAGCTACCGGCTGGGAGAAAATACTTGCGAATTACATATCTGAAAAAGGAGTTGTATCAGAATATATAAAGAATGCTCCAAGCCTAATGATAAGGAAACAAGCAGCCCCGTTTTAAAAAAGGGCACACGATTTGAAAAACACGCTTCAGGGAGCAAGACAGACCAATGACAAATAAGCCCATAAAAAGGATACTCAATCACTAGCCAATAGAAAAATGCAAATACAACTCACGATACCTATTAGAATGGCAAAAACAAATGGACAAAAACTTGACAAGGCCACATGCTGGTGTGATACGGAGCAACCGGCCCTCTCATACGTTGCTGGTGAAACTGCGCGGCATTCCGCCCCTCTGGAGAGCTCTGACGGTTTCTTCTCGACCTGTGCTTACCATATGACCCAGCGGTCTCAATCGTGATGATCATGCAAGAGAAAAGAAAACGTACGTTTACATGTAAACCTGTATGTGAACGTGTGCAGTGGTTTTATTCCTAATCACTGAAAACTGGAACTAGCA
This sequence comes from Lontra canadensis, assembly GCF_010015895.1. Taxonomy (NCBI): domain Eukaryota; kingdom Metazoa; phylum Chordata; class Mammalia; order Carnivora; family Mustelidae; genus Lontra; species Lontra canadensis. The sequence continues at coordinate 3,789,800 of NW_022631073.1, read as the reverse complement.
CAAATACCTTCCACTGGACAGATGGCCAAAGGCGCTCTGGCACTCCACTCCACGGAGCGCTACTCAGCAATAAGAAGCCGTCGGCTCCGCGTGCAGCCAGCATCGATGAACCTCAGAGGCGCCTTGCTGGCTCCAAGGGGTACCTTTCCGAAGGCTGATATTGTGGGATTCCACTTATATCACATTCTCATGAAAGCTGAATGGGGTAAATAGAGGCCATATCGATGGGCTTTTGGAGAACTTGACTACAAAGGGGCGACACAAGCGGGACGTGAGGAGTGGTGGATTTCGTGTAACCTGATTGTGCCGGGGGTTGCATTAACCAGCATAGATGTTAAAACTCACAAAGTCGTACGCTAACACTCCTCCGTTAACTTTGCTGTTTGCCAATGTAAACAGGTTAAATTAGAATAAATAATGATTGTATGCTTCCCTGTCTTTTTCATGCATTTCTTAATATTTTAAACCCCAGTAAAGGGAAATACTGGTATAAAAGTAAGCATCTTTGTAAGTCCCAATATTTAAGGTGTTCAAAAAGCTATTCAGAATCTAAACCCCCTTCTTCAGTATAAGTAAAAACACAATTTCTTCAGACTCAGACCCAGCATTTGTCTCACGTAGTTCAGTGCACCAGAAGCAGAGATGTTCACAGTCTGACCTTCTTGTTTGGACTCTTACTCACTTTGGAGGTTATTAGAACATGCTTAGGGGCTGGACTGGGTCCCCAAAATTCATATCTTAAATTCCTAACTCTCAGTGCCTCAGAATGTAACGGTATTTGGTCTTTAAAATGGTAACAAAGTTACAATGAGGCCATTAGCGTGGGTCCTCATCCAATATGACCGAGGTCCTCGTAAAAAGCGTGGACACAGAGGTGCGTATAGGGAAGACCGTGTGGAGACACAGCCAGAGGACGGCCATCCACCAGCCCAGCACAGAGGCCTCAGACCCTGCTGATACCTTGATCTTGGGCTTATAGCCACGAGGATCATGTCCTTTGAGCTGCTTTATCTGTGGGATTTTGTTGGAGCCGCGGATCATTCCAGTGGCCAGGTGAGTGACACACCCATTTCCCCACACAGTCCCACACCTCACGAGAGGCACGAACGGGTTAATTAAAGCATCGATTGTAAAATCAGATCAGGCCTCCACTGTCTGCTTAAAAGTTGCATCTCTAGGTTTTACATGAATTTTTAATTTTAGGTGACTAGAAGTGACAGTGGAGCAGATCATTTGTGTAATTACAGCAACCATCACCGAGGAAGGAGCCTCTCAAAAGAACAGAAAATGCAAACTGGATTTGGTAGTGAGGGAGGCTGGTGGGGGGTGTCGCTCGGTCCCCCCGGAGCCCCCGGGGTCGTTGGGAGACCCGCCGCCTTGCAGAGAAGGACACTGGGACACTGACTCCCCCCGTTTGAGGGAAAGGGTGCTGATCATTCTCGGGGACACTCGGCATTTGCTTCGGAAACATGCTGTGCTGGGATTAGGAAAGGGGAGGGAAGCGCCAGCGCAGGTGCTGGTTAAGCGGAGTCCGTCCGACAGTGAAGTGGGCCAAATGGCAGCCGTCGCTCGCGCCTCTGAGCCTCCTGTTCAAGCCAGTGTGTCCTCTGCAGCCCGAGCGGCTCCGTGGGGCTCTCCCCACGCAGATATGCTATCCAAGGCATTTTGGTGACTCTGAGAGAGTAACTCAGCTGGCAATCTGTCCGTGCAGCAGAAACCAGGGTGAAAATCTCTGCCGTGACTATGGCCGGTAAAGGCAGGAGTGGAGATGTCTGATTTCCACACGGAAGGTAGCTGAGGAAGGAGAAGCCGCAAAGCCAGAGTGGGGGAGGCGGGCAGATAAACCAACGGGGACACAGCCTGAAGGCAGGATTCTCCCTGCTTCCCCAAACCTCGAGTGTAGGCCTGCCTCCCCTTCAAACCCCTGCTGAGAAAAGGAAAAAATAATCTGCTGGGGAGGGAGGGTGTTTAACACAGAGATAACACCACTGTCCGATCCTGAGTCCCAGAAAAGGGATTCCCGTTGAATATCTAGCTCAGGTTTGAGAGCAAATGTAGTGTTTCAATTGCTTATGGGGAGATGGCCGCTAATTAGCCTTAGTTAAGTAAAGCCCAGCCCTTGAATATCAGAGACAGATTTCTTTGCCCTCTGAACAGTTGCCTCCTGTCTACACTGTTAATATTATCCTCCTGCGGCCCCCGAATTGTGACTCCATGCTGTCATCCAAGACAACCAGCTAGCAGCAGCCCCTAAGCTCCACTTAAAATAATGTGTTTTGTTTTGTTTTGTTTTTGTGAGGGGAAAGATAATTCAACAGGTGGAAATAACTAATAGTTTCCTTACAGGTTTTGATGGCTATAACCTAAATTCAGTTTCAGATGGGAAGGCTTGGGAATCGTAATTCAGATCTTTCTGGCACATTCTGAATGCTGTTACTAGGACTGACACTGCCATTTTCAAGGACCCAGATGATTGATTTGGCAAAGTGGCCAGGATATCAAGTTTGTTATGGAGATGAGACCCACAGACAAGGAGGATGGCTGGGGCTTGTGGATCGGCCATTTATAAAGGATCGTCCTGAGAACAAAGGAAAGTTCCCACCTATGCCAAGTGCCTGGAGATTTCCTTTCTTGTGATTGCATTTAGTTCAAATCTTTCTCTCTGATTCCCCCAATTACTACATCTTGAAGGGAAAAGAGAAACACCTTGATGGGTTCTGGAAACAGACGCTCTGCTTGAGAAGTCCAGGAGACAATGGTGAGCCATCCATGGCCCCTGAAATATTGTCCCCTCTACCTGGGCGTGGAGGTTGTTGGCTTATTCAAATCCCATTTCCTCTTGGCAAAGAGCCCCTCAGGGCATGACTCTTCTGCATTAAATATTCATTTAAACTGCACATGTTTTGGTAATAAGAAGAAATCTAGTATTAAAGTTCTAGGCTTGTGTATCTGTGCCCCGTGGAGATAGCCAGGCCCCGTGTTGTCCAGGTGCCGTCTGCGCACACAGGGGCTGACCTCCTGCACCTGCTCTCTGGACAACCATTTCCAGGCGGGATGGCTTAGGCAAGAAAGAGCCATTCTCTCGCAGACTCCCAGAGAGAAGGACTCCTGGGGGATCAAACACAGTCACGTCAAGAGGAAGAAGACCCCGGATCAGAGTTCTGGCCAGACCTGCCGACCACAGGCGAGTTCATTGTGTGCAAGTGCACTTTGGCTCCTTTGCTCTTCTGCCGGGTCTCACGGTCAAGAGACCCACCATGAGAGGAAAGCAGCAACTCAAGTCTAGATCCTGCTCGGGGCAGGGCAAGAGCCGTTTGCTGATTCCTGGGACTTCAGCTGTGCGTCACTGGCTTACTAGATCCAGAGACATTTTCTTGGGAAGGGAGACAAAACATTTCACACAAAGTAGACAAAATGAGGGTTTGAGTGTTTGAGCAGAGAAGGAGACAACATTGGGTATATGATACTATGGCAATGGTAAGGGGTTGGGGGGGATCAAGGTGCCCTAGGACCAACTGTGACATTAAAGTATTTGAAAGGAAAACAGGATTCCCAGTTAGTTATGCTCTGCCCCTAAACATTCATAAGGTGAGTGAAGGGATTGTTCTTTTGATAAGAGAGTTTTTAAAGGGTTCTTCTGGAATGAGAGATGCTGACAGATTGAAGAATGGCAAACCCCAGTCTCTGAGGAGGGGACTCAGGGAATAACCAGCACAAAGACAGCAGGTCTGACCCTGGTGTAGGCAAAATCCTAGAGACATTAATAAGAGATGAGATCACAAAACATCTGGAGAAATAAACCAGCCAGGACGGCTTGTGGGGGCAAGGGCTGTGCAGGAAATACGAGAGAATCTGGCAGGAGATGCTGCAGAAAGCAGAGTCCCGAGGGCCTGGCCTCGTTCTAATCAGCTCCAGTCACTGATACCTCTCCCAAGCGAGATGTGGGACAGGCCAGGTGAGGGAGTCCACCTTGTAGGGTCAAAGAGTATGTCTGAAGGCAGCTCACTCATGACGGCAGAAAGACCGGTGCTCACAAGGCCTTCCCCACTTGAAGGGCTGAGGAGGGGACACTGGGTTCAGCCCCATGCTTGGGACCACTACCCCACAGAAAGATCCATGCTTTAATAAAACATATGGAACACTTGCTGAAAAGCGTTGGGGCTCTTCTCCTTTCAGGTGACAGACATCTGAGTCAAATAACTTTTGCAAAACATGAACATCTTAGTTCACACGGCAGAAAAAGAAACCGGGAGATTAGACAAACTGTGGAAACCAAGACCCTGTGATGGGGAGAAGGGATGAGAAAGAACGGGTTCCTCTGCTCCTTCCTTCCTTCCCTCTCTCTCTTTTTCTCCCCCACCCCCCACATCTGTTTTTCATCTCTTTTTTGGCTTCCCTTTGGCTTGATTCTGCAGACAGACAGACTGACGGATTCCACACAACAGGAAAGCCAGCCAAGAAGGGCCTTGAATTCACAGCCTCAGAGCTCAGGAGAGAGACGTTTTCCTGGAATTCGTGTGTATCAGCTGCCACGTGGGCTCTGCATGGTCCCGTCTGGTCACGTGCCCACTACTTAGACAAAGGGCTTCACTCAGAGGTTGGGTCTGTGTGGTTGGTGGTCCTGGGAGAGACACATGGTTGAGGGGGAACAGCCTGTAGAGGGAGGGCGGTGGACTGAATGTTGAGCTGATGCAAAGCAGCACATACACACCCCCAACATGTACCTAGAGTAGCTGTGTCTCTTTCTATCGATTCTGGAAACATACCAACATCTCTAAAGTGGTTTAGAGTCCAGAATCCTCCACTCTTCCCCCTTGCTTTTTACTCTCAGTATGAAACAAATTCTTGCTGTATGCCTAGAGTTTGCTTGGATCCTGGCTAAAGGGAAATTTGGTGCAATATCTTCCCTGTTGTCTCAAATCAATGACCTTGCCTACAGATGTGAAGCCCTTCGGGGGTCCTGCGGTCCTTAGCACCAGAGCTAGACTGACGTGGGCGCCATCCGAGTTTGTTGTTGAGAAAAAAATGGCACGCACTGCGCAAAGTAAGCTCTTCTACACACTTGGGGGCGCAGAGCCTCGGAAGCCCGAGCTCATCGCCCGCTGTTCCTCTCAGTGCCAAAGAAGCATTGTTGGCTGACCACGCCCCCAGCTCTCTCAGCTCTCCTAGCCCGATGTTCTGAGCTAAGAACAGAAGAGGACATCCAGAAAGAGGAAGACGTCATTGAGGACTAAGAACGAAAGTCAGTAGGAAATTTAAGGCAGACACGTAGATGACTCTCCTTGAGTCTTCCTGCTAGCACACTTATCCCATTTCCCTCCCATCCACTAATCCACATTCTCTACTGTAAACTCCTCCCTTGATCCCTGTGATGCGACCCGGGATCACCGCCATGATACAGTTATTACAACACCAGCTCCTACCAAGCTTCAGTGTCTGTGTTTCTGCTCTTCCCTTCCAGGCCTTATTATTGCTTATCATCTCTTTCTTATTCATGGAATGCTCTTCCCTAAGTTTCTACAAAGTTGATTCTTTGTCCTCATTTGGTTGTCGCTTAAAGATTGCATCAGTAAGAGAGAACCTCTGGGTCCTTCAAACAAAAGCTGCCTCCACTGAATTCCCTCCAAAGAGTTTTGTCTTGCATATTTCTCTGTCTCCATGAATGAGATGGAATAAGGGGCGGGACTTTGTCTCCTTCACGCTCCCAGCGGTGCCTGAGGAATGTTAGTCCAGCAATTAAATGTGCTTGAGGAAATGAGAGGTGTGTGGGGCCCGTCACCCACAGTGTTGTTAATGAGCACCTGGGAAGCACCGTCTGAATGTTCACTGTCTGGGAAATCAGCAAGTCCCACGTGAGGGCCAGAAGATGTTTGTCATTTGGGGAAGCAGACATTGGCACCGTCCCCACCCGGAGGCTGGTAAGGGTCACTTAGCGGGAGGAAATGCTCCGTTGGCTTTTCCGATGTGCCTTTTGTTGTTGTCGCTGTTGCTGCTGCTGTTGGCACTTCGTAAGGAGCAGCACTCCTTAAGAGCTGGGATGGGCCTACATCTTTCTTTTTTTTCTTTCTCCTAAGGGGTGCCTGAAGCCATTTCGACACAGACTTTGGACTGTTTGTTGAATGAATGGATGAATGAATGAATGAATAAGTGAGTGAATGAGTAAGTATTAAGCGTATTGTTCAGAGTAGATGCCCAATAAATTATTTTAACCAAATAAGCAATTAACCCAAGATATAAATAGATAATCTTCTTAGATTAACAGTTAAAAATGCTGTGACCTAAGTCAAACACAAGAGAGGGAAGACATAACAAAACCTCACATGCTTTCTCTACCTCTTCCACCGCACAGGTAAGCAGATCCCCCCCCGCAAGTGCTAGGAGGCTACAGGCAGCAAGTCGAGAGGCAGGGGCTCCTGTGTTGGAGGAGCTTAGCAATCGGCAGTCATGGTGACAAACAGGCTGGAGTCACCATTGCCCATTATTTGTGCCAATAAACCAATCCAACCGAATTTGATTTTTACATAAATTAAATTTAAACAACGGACTTCCCTTGCTTTTCTAATGAAAAGTCTTCAGCCCGAGTGAATTTCCTTCCCCATTTAGTTAGAAGTTATGTGGACACAGCCATGGACATAGATAGAATTAGAGTCATTAAGTCCGCTTGACAGGCCAGAGTCAACAGTGTGACCAGGTCCATGGTTGCTCCCCAAGGTCAGGGTGGGTCTCAACCGGAAACACTCAACACGCAGACATACCCATGCATGTACATGGGCTGGCACTCCAGATCTATGGGGCTGGCGGCAAATAGCCAGAACCTGAGATGGCACCAAAGTCTATGGGGAATGCCCTGGTGGGATCAACACACAGACTGCAATTAGACTGGCGTGGAACTATTAATCACACAGCATACCGTGAGGAGGCTGGCTGGCCGAGGTCAAGGTCCCATAAGTGAGGGTATTAGCCATGGATGTGACATGGGGTGCTTTTCCAACCTGCTCATTAAAGAAGTAATTGGTAGGTCAGGAAATTGCAGACACTCATCTGAATGAGCTAGTAAAGAAGCATGAGGAAAGGGCAAAGTTTTGTCATGTATATAGGAATTCTCTTGCTTTAAATGCCATATTCTTTGTTGCCTGACATATTCACATTATCCCAGAGGCCATTTTAGCTGGTCTCCAGCTGTGAAAAAGACAACATCACATCTGTGGTGTCAGGTGGAGGCAAACACAACAGGAAAAAATTAATTGAAAAATCTTGTTCAGATATTTTGTGAAGAAATTAGTAATGCACTTGCTTTGTTGAGAGATGGCCTGTTTTTGTGCCATGTGAAGATATTCAATACGTATTTGAATAGCTTTTGGTTTGAACATACTGATAATGTAAAGGTGATTCACAAAGATGTGAAAATATAGAAATTATTCAGTGGTTTTACTAAAAGGTAAATACCCTAGATTCATCAAGGTTTAGGTACTAAAATATGTGTACCAATCAGACAATGGATTTCTGTTGTTATTGGTTTTGCATTTTTAATTAAAGTGAAATGCTTTCTGACCCCCGACATGCTTTCACATGACTTGGGCGAGGACTGGTGAATTGGATCCCGGAATCCCAGGATCCTCATCCCAGGAGCTGTGCATGCAATCGTCCCGTACCCACTGAGCTCATGCACAGATACACAGATCTGCAGGCACATTCTTTGCCTAACACGTGGCTGGTGTTGGGGAGCCAGAAGAGGCAGGCAGAGGATTCCCCTTGACACAATTAATCAATTTTGCCATCAGATCATGTGAGTATCACATCAATTACTATCAATTTTTTGTTAACGTGACTCGAAGCCACTTGTAATATGCTATTTGCCAGTCTTTTAATTGTATCAGTAAAAATGAATTTCCACCCGATATGGTAATTAAACTAAATACGCGATAATGCATTTGATTAGCGACAGGAAAACATAAGAGAAGATCGAAATGAAAGGACATCCGCGAATGCCTTCCCATAGGTCTCTCCCTAGAGTTCCTCCTTTAACCTGCTTTCTGATCTGCGTTTCCTACACTGTCGAGCCCAGAATTTCAACTCTACAAATAGGTCTCAAGGGTTGTATTTATTCCCTGGGATGTGATTCCCCAGATGCCCAGGAAAGAAACCCAGGTTCTGACCTCCCCCAAGGTAACAGTGGGGGTTTGGGCAGCCCACTTCTCCATGCCCCTCACCTGCCATGAGGCAGAAACTCCCTTTTCATTCTCCCTAGGTACAGCGTCTACAATGCCTCTCCTGACTCATGGGGTTGGTCTTCCCCTCCATGATGAACCACAGTGTTCGCCTTTGAACAAAATGCTTCCAGTCTTCCCAGGGGAACAGGTAAAGCAGATCCAGCAGGTGGCCAGCATCAGGAGGAGGTCCATGTGTGGACTCTCCTGCTATCTGGGCAAGGCATTTGGCTTTCCCCAGCCTCACGTGGCTCTGTCAGTACTAGGGAGCACGTGAACTGTTCACTGGGCAGAGAGGCATGCCGGCACGCCACACACGAGAAAATACAAGGCTGCATTGTCCCTCCTCTTCCTGTTGATAAAGACTCTGGCCTGGTTTCATTTCAGGTCTCTAGGATGAAGCAAGCAATGATCATACTTGTCATTAAGCTCATGAAGACCCATCTCTCTGCTGCATTAACATGAATTGAGGGTGAGCCTCTTGCTTAGCAGATTCTTACTGAAGACAAACGGTTGAGGCCACAGGGAAGAAAGGGAACTGGGACTCAGTCTGGTTTCCTTGTCCCAAAGGGGACACAGCTTGGGCACGCTCAGCTCAGGGAGTTCTTGGTTTCTATTCGAACGCTCAAGAATTCCCTCCGTGTTTAGGGAGAGCATGGCATGCAGTCAGCCGAGCTGGGTGTGCTCCAGAGAGAGACCAGAGGGGCCAGGAAGGTCAAGGGGTCTTTCACGATGGACCGCAGGTGTGAATTGGTGCAAGGTGGAAGGTGGCCGCTGTATCAGACGCCTAGGCTGGGCTGGAGACAAAGCCCCGGTGACAAGGAAGAAACCAGCTTCTGGAGGTTGCAAAATCAGATCAGATGAAATAGTTGGTGTCATAAAAAGGCAGGTAGCCAAAGGAAGGCTGCATTACAATGGTGTCTTTATGGAAGCGTGCGTGACAACCGCATGAATATCAAATGAATTCATTATGATTACTGCTACTTCCATGAATACCGAATGAATGTATAATGACTGGACTCTTAAAGTGCTACCAATTTAAAAAAAATTCCTAGAAATAATGGGGAAATTAATCTCATTCCATGCTGAAGAAGTCGGATTTTAGAAAAAGTCTTAGAAATACTTAGAGGGTTGGCAACTAGCAGTTTCCAGGCGTTGCCACAGTTCATTTATTCTTCCCCTTCTGACCAGAGTCCGTTTCCATTGCCAAGCATTCTCGTCCGTGCCCCAGCAGAGAAGGCGCCTGAGCCTGTCACCTGAAGGAGCGCACGTTTCCTTCCTTGGGGGAGTTCTTCACGGCTCTGAGGATTCTTGACGTCGGGAAGTTTATCCCACCCCGGATACAGAACCGTGATCGAGGCACTTTCTAAACACACAAGATTGGAGATGCCTCTTGCTGGCTCTCCAGGAGAAAGGAACGGCTAGCAGGGTGCCCGGCCGAAACACAGCACACAGCTATGCCCGGCCACGTGACTGTTCTTCTGTAAGAAACATTCCCAACAGATTTTAGGAGAAGCTGTGCAGAGCTAGGGGAGGAGCCCAAGGGATCCAAGGTAGGACACTGATGAGTGAGTTTGGAGACCAGCCTTCCCCATTTTTTCTGGTCCCCGAACACATCCTTTCTCTGGATACTGGGGATGACAGGACTGGCTACTGCCCTCTTGGCCCCGTTCAGGTCTTTCTGGACCTCCAGGTCAATGAGCAATGGTGACTAAAGACTCAAGAGGGGGCCATTTGGTCTGTGTCTTTACCAGAGCCCTTGACAGAAGCCCTAGGCAGCCAACCCAGGCCAGAAAGGAAGGCAAACCCAACGTGCATGGCTCAAAATGAAATGGATTTCAGGTCAGGGCTGATTGGCTACGTGCTGGGCAGAAAGATACAGCGTCCATGCTAGGCAGGTTTGTTGACCTGATGGAAAGCCTGCCTCAGTTGATTTGCTTGCATTCTGCAAAGGGTACTGGTGGGTGGGTGAGAGGGGTGGGGCTGGTTAAACCTGGAACCCCAGCTTCAGATTCCTCAGTCCGAGCTGCAGGGAAAGTGCCATCCAGCTCCTCAGGGCCATGAGGATAAAGGACCATCTGTCACGTCCTCTGCTCCCCCTGCACCCCCAGGCAGGAATAGTCTTAAAAATTCATCACCAGGCCCTGCCCTGGAAAACCAACCTAAAGCAATTTGTCCTAAAATAGTTTTTCAGTTAAAGCAAAATGGGAGCTTTGTCTCTACTCTTCCTTCATTGCTTGGCTGGATGACCAAGTCTGAGATCTTTCCAGGTCCACGCCAGGGAGTAGGGATGCTGATGGGAGAGGCGGGCATGAGACAAGCATCGAAGCCCCTTTCACGTGTGACAGTTGGTAAAAGGGCTCGAGTCCCAGAGCCCGAGAAGAGAGTCGGACGCTGATTTTTTCCTTGGCCATTTGGCAGTTGGCACCAGCGTGCTGGTGTTCAGAAGAAGCTGGAAACTGTAATTGATTTTTTATATTTGGCAGAATGCACTCCAGTTTGAGTTTCCCCATCCCTGACTCTGATACCTGAACAACTCAGAAGAACTCAGATATGAGAACCTCCAGCAGAGCCCCGGTGAGCACAGAGCCCGGCTGGGGACTCCGTCCCTCCCATGACCCTGACATCGTGACTTGAGCTGAAAGCAAGAGTCAGGTGCTGAGCTGACTGAGCCACCCAGGGGCCCCCACACAAGTGACATTTTAACACATGCTGTGGAGCCTTCCCTCAGGGCTTCCCTTCCAGGAGGTACAGGCTAGAGCCCAGGAAGGAGCTTTAAAACGCCCCCAGAAACCTGTCAGGTGTGGTCACAGCAGAACCACTGACTGAGAACCTTTCCTTATCTGAGCTCACCAAGTAAGTGTCATCTCCCTCCCTGTCCCGCAGTCTCCACCTGGTAATAACTCACGGGGAAAAGGGGGAAGCCATGGGAGAGAAGCCGCAAGGACATCGCTTCTTAAATCTGAACTAGTCAGAGGAAAGGAGTCAAATGCAGGCCAACCTCTCAGCAATACCAGGGGATACTGCTGGGTTCAGGACCTCAAGGCCCAGCTTGGGGCAACGTGGGTCCCTTTGGGGGCTAGTAACCTAACCCGGTGCCCACCACCCCTCTGGGCATTTCCTGTGAAACCTCAGATTGTGCGCACAGTGAACGTGTCACCACAGTCACTGGGGTCTCCCCAGGGTCTCCTTTCCCTGCTCTCCCTCTTCTCGGGTCTGCCTCTCCCAAACCTCTCCATGTAGCGCATTGTGGTCATGACCCACCACCTCACAAGCTTCTTGTCTCCAGAATGCAAAATCTAAAGGAATGGTTCTGCTTCCTCAGGCTGGAGGCACCCATCTGAAGCAGCAGGTGAGGGCCTGGGGGTGGATGGGCCCAAGAGTCCCTCCAGAATCCCATGCAGTGAAGTAGGGGTGGGAGTGAGATGCCAAGGGCCCGATGCCTGTGGACCTCAGCGCTCCTGGTTCCGGGGCCTTGGACCTCAACTGAGCCACACCATCAACTGCCTTGCTTCCCAGGCCTTCACACTCGCTGAGTCACACCACCCGCTTTCCTGGCACAACAGCTTGCAGGTGGCAGATCTGGGACTTGGCCTCCAAAACCGTGGGAGCCAATTCCTGTCATAAATCCCCTCTTAGATCTATCTGTGTATACATGTATCTCCTACTGATTCTGTTTCTCTGCAGAACCTTTACTAGCACACGTTATTTCAGAATAGAATATTTACAATAACGGCAGGACCCTGGAGGCTCTGGTTTAGTATTTCCAGAGTGATTGCATTTTACAGGCTGAAGGAGATGATGATGTCCATAGACTAATCACAAGAGACCCTGAATGGGACACCCTCAGTAAAAAGCAGTATTGTATCAACGGTCAGCATAGGGTCATGTCAGCTCTTTACCAAGGTGTGGACACTCTTTGCCCCTATTCTGGGCCCCTGCCTCCTAAACTTAATGCAGAACCATCCGTCACTCCCTGTGGGTCTCAGATGCAGCACGCTTTCCCGGACTCCACCCTTCTTGATCTGGACAACACTCACCGGGCCTCCCTCAGTTTAGACATTTCTTCTGAGGAGTCCTTCCTGATCCCCGTAATACTGAATCTAGAGCCTGTCATCTGCAGAAGTTTCCTTAGCACTTACTTGGTGATCCCCAACAGGACTAAGGGCCCAGTGCTGTGCTGAGTCATGCCCTGTGCTGGTAACTATTTGTTGAGTAAATGAACGAGCACCAACAGTGTTTCTTCAGGTCATGGACCTCCTCAGAGTAATGGTCTTGAGTTCTGCACCTTCTCAAAGTCCCCTATCATGATATTAGCACAAACTTGGTTGTCACAGAGTGAGTTGTTTGATGAAAAGCAAGAAGAGAACCTCAAGAAAAAGGTACTTGTATGAAATGCAACCAGGAGATGAATAAGACAAAGATAAATCATCACCTTCCCTAAGACATGCTTTTCCTGGCAGTGAACTTGGCATTGCTCCTCAGTAGCCATTTTTATGCTTAGGGTCCACCACAGGCCTTGCAATGGGCAGGACAAGGCCGGCAGCTGGCTATATACTCATGCTCGCCCTGGGAGGCCCAAGCCTGCTGGCAATCAGCTTGATATGCATGTCCCTGAATTCACAATGGGTCCTTTTTCCGTTCACTATTTAATTCTGACACATTTTCCTTCTCCTGTAAAATAGATTCCTTTTGATCTGAATGAACCCCACTGTTACCCTTACCCAAGGGACAGATGATACCTCAAGAATCAATCATACTCAACCCTGCCTTCAATGAGATCACTATCTCTTGAGAAAGCAGATTTGTCATAAGAAGTATCCACAATCAGGCCTGCCCCAGGGAGGTTCATGAGGAGGCCTGGGCAGGACTCGGGGAACCGGGGTGAGAGGTCAGGAGGGCTCTGCATCAGGATCCAGAAATCCTTAGTTTTGGAGGATGCTCCGTGTCTCGTATTAATGAAATGCTGAGTCTGACACTCAAAGTGAAATATCTTACAGGAGGGTTTGAGAATGCATTCTAGAACGGCAAAGGCAGATGCCAGCCGCAGGTCACAGACCTGCTCCATGAGCTCCATCAGTAGGACCAGCTGAGGAATTTGCAAGGCTCAGGGCAAAACAGGAGTGTGGCCCTTAAAAATTAAATAAATAAATGAGAATTTCAAGTTGGCGACAGCAGAGCCTTTCATGTTCCTTCCTAGCATGGAACCCAGTAAAAGAAACCTTACAGATTGCTTGTCCATGAAGCCACCCCTCCCGTCAGTGAAGAACTGGGAAAGAGACTCCCTCCTGCTTTGTTGACAGGGAGTCCGTCAACTCACCAGCAGGAAGCGAAGGCACAGGAGGGCTCTAGGTTAAAATTCTGCTCCTCTTCTTGATTAGATCCTAGTGCCAAAGCCTTTCCTCAAAGGATCGTTGTCTCTTTAAGTAGACACGTTCTAACCAAGTTCCCTTCCAAGGATGAACCATTGGGTCCCATGATCTTCATGAACCACCGAAGGGGATTGTCTCTGCTTGGTCTCCTCTCTTAATTGTGGGAGAAAATTAGTGAGGGGAATAAAATTCAGAAAAAATCTAAATAAAAGAAAATTTAAAATTTTAAAAAATTTAAAATTTTAAAAAAGAAAAATTAAAACCCGAGTAGTTTAAAAGATGCAAGATAACCCCTCAACAGGACAATTTGCAGGAACAAATTTCAAAGTCTGGGAAGACAGAAGCATCTCATTTTTAATATCAGTTATATGTGGGTTTACATTAAGGCAACATGTAAGGACATCATTTTAGCAATAGCCATCATGAGATGTATAATCAGTAACACAGACTCTAATGCAAAGTTCATCCAGAAAAAGTAACGTGTATATTTTTGAGATGTTTAGAGCAAATTTTAATATTAAAATACTGATTCTTATTGATAACACTGATGAAATATGATTTATGCGTGGATGAGAACATTTGTAAACCTGGCTAAATGTCTTTTATTTGACAACTTTCAATACGCAATGAGACTAAAACATATCTTTCTAGAAAAAAGGCCAGTTCCGTTTCCATTAAATCATGGAAAAATCTCAGGAGAATTCACATTAACACAGCATTATCTCAATTTCTGGGGAAGTAGATGGTCAAGTCCAACGTCTGTGGATCGGAAATACAAAGCCGGCCGGCGGAAGAGCTCGCTGCGCTTCTGTCCCTGGCGGGAGTGAGAGAAGCTGGTGTCTGCCAGCTCGTCCAGGAGCATTTCCGAGTCAGCTTTCAGGTGAAAGCCCCCGGCTCTGCACCCACTGCCTGGCTTTCTGGGCTGAGCGTGGAGGTGCCATGAGGACACTGTGGGTCTCTCAGAGTCTGGCCTGCCTCTGGATGATTCCAGAGCAAGTCGTGGGTTCTTCTACTTTGTCTTAAGCATGTTTACCTTGTTTTAAATTTCTAGAAAATGATACACGCGTGGTCCAGCAGAGCAGAGAAAACACATTCGAAATTTGTTAGGGCAGCCCTGATTTCAGATGGTATCCGTGTGACCCCTCAAATTCCTCCTTCATACTCGCTGGACTCCACGCTGCCATGGCTGCCTCCATCTTTTTCTCCTTCGCTACCGCCTTCTGCTCAGCTGTTGGGGCTGCTTTTCTTCCTCTTCCTCGAACTCACCCCATTCTTCTTCCTCTTCTTCTCCTTCTCTTCCGTCCTCATCTTCTCCTTCTCCTCCTCCTCTGACATCTTCTCCTTCTCCTTCTCATTCTTCTTCTCCTTCTTCTCCTCCTCCTTCTCTTTTTATTTTTATTTCTGGCCCTCTAAGGGGTAAAAGAATAATGATTGAATCAGAATCTTCAGTTAACCAAAAGTACCTTTCCCCTGCCCCCTGAACAGTGTCACAATGATTGTTGGTTACTGCTGTCTGGCTCAAATACCTTGAGGTTTATTAACCGGGCCTTGAATTTTTGTTATTGGACACCGTCCTTAACCAAGATAGCCAGCCCCATGGTGCACTAGGTATATCCCAACTGGCCAAACCAGCCGTCACCTCTTCTCCTACAGCAACATGGAACCTCCTTCCAATGGGTTAACTAGGCCCTGCTTTTGTTGCCTGTCATGACAATAGTCCTACAGGGGCTGTTTCCAGCTCCCATCTCAAGTGACTTCTTATTCACATTATATTAAATTAATATGCACATTATACCAATGAACATTTTATATTTCTTCAATTATAATTCCCTACCCAAATATACTGCTTTAATTGCTGGGAAACCAGTATTAAGTCCACATCTCTGCTTAACAGAGGCTTAGATTTTCCCCTCTCACCACATAGCCACACCTTTCCGCATGTCCTTACCAAGTGGGGGCTGGCGGGACAAGCCCCCTGGGACATCAGCACTCGTCATTCCCGAGAGAGAAGCCAGAGAACCCCCATCCTCAGACCGTGCAGGCTTTAGGGACGAAAGTGGTGGATCGCCGGCTGTTGGCTGTCTTCAGAGAGAAAATAAAGAAACGGAAAATGTCTCTGTCACCGGGAATGAGAAACCAGAAGAGAGACTCTACACGAGACGTGTTGCTGCCCAGACAGAGTGGCCGGAGGCAGCCTGGCTGACGGGGGGCCGCAGCCCGCTGACCCTTCTCTCTTCCCAGCACCCTGCTCCTCCCTATGCTGCCTCCACGACCTGAAATACCTCCGACCCCCTTTCCACCCAGGGAGCTCTTGCTGAACCTTCAGCGACCAAGCCCGTGAGCCACCCCCTGCTTCATCCAACAAACATCTGTCGTTCGCCTGCTCTGTTCCAGTTGGTTTGGCGTAGGAGGAGCTCAGGGTGACTGACGCGTGGCTAAGAGGCTTCCTAAGGCACCAAGGGTCCATGTGGGTGAGCTCTGCCCAGGGAGCGAGCACAACTTCCCTCAACTAATGAAGGGAGGAAGAAACAAAGGTGAGAAGGAACAAAAAGTAGACCAGTGGGCTCCGTCCGGTGCCACTCTGAAGCCTCAGGTGACAAACGAGTGCACCTTCAATGAGCGCAGTGAAATCCGTAAGGTCAAAGCGTAAACAATAGTTGACAAATGTCCTATTTTCTTCAACAGCTGAACCCGCCCTGACGTTCTCCTGCGCTACGTGCGTTCAGCTCTCCTCTGCACACGGTTTAAACGTTTTCTCACGTCTTTCCACATTTCCCCACAGAACATCAGAAAGTTGGTATAAGACAAAAATCCAACTTTCCCACCACATTTGCAAAGTAGAAAGTGAACGCTTGTCAGCCCATGAGGCAGAGTTTGAGTTTGAAAAGTGAATTCTGGGCTGCCAGAAAGTGCGGGGCTGCCCTGCCCACAGGGAGACCACTGCTCTCCTCGCATTTAGGGTCTCACAGAGCATGGGGTGGGCGGTCCTAGAAGGGGCTGCTCGGGGAGGGCTGAGGCCCTGGTCTCTGAGGCTGCGTCCCCGTCCTGTAGGACCCGTGACACCCCACCCACCACAGCCCACCGGAGTTCAGATGTAACAACGGATTCACTCTGGCCTCCCAGCTCAGCAAAGTCCCTCACGATTTCCTCTTTATTCCAGGTCCCGTGGACCCACTCCTATGCTGTCTGCTTTGTTGGAACTTACAACAAAGACAAATGCTGTCTTATTTATCTACCCCTGTAGCCCACCAGCCATCGAAAGATGCTTTTATCCAGTGGGGTGATGACCGGGGACGCACACATAGACTGCCATCCAGCCACCATCCCAGGGCCCAGCTGCCACCCGCACAGCCCACGGGGACATAGACAGCCAGCTGCCCCAGGGAAGGGTTTACCTGAGAAGTCAGGCTGTGCTCCACTCAGCTCGGGGACCAGCTGAGACCCTGACCTTCCCAGCTCAGATGCAGGGCCGCTGGCAATGACAGGCAAGGGGGCAGGTGGATCGGGGAGAGAGTCACCCTCAGCCCAGTAGCTCTGCGGAGGGTCAGGCCACAAGGACTTGGATGGATGGCCCTAGGTGACCACGGGCTGTCCAGGATGGACTTGGCATGGGAGGTTGGACAGAGACAGAAAAGCAAAGAACCAATTGAGGCAAAACCAGGAGGCTGAGAACTGGGGAGGCCCCAAAGGAGGGGTGATGGGGAATGTGACAAGGTCAGAGGTCACAGCCCAGGTGGGTCCCGGGAACAAGCCTGCACCAACGTCCCCCAGAACAGGGTCAATACCGTGTCTTCACTGTCAGACCTCATCTGGCTGTCACTGCTGAGGGCCTGCCCTAGGCCATGCTCGGTGCTTGGCTCTGATGCCACAGAAATGATGGAGACACTATTGCCAGACTCTCCTGCTGGCTGGGCGGACAGCCGGGTGCACAGGTAATGGGCTACAACCTCCTGAGCAACACGTGCAACCAGGAGAGGTTCCTGACACGGGATATCCAGCCAGAGCTCGCACAGCCGGGACACAGAAAGGGGCTGACGAAGTCAAACGAGTAGGTGGCTTAGCTCAGACTGCCTGATGGGACTGCACGGATGGGGTGGCAGAGATGACAGACACCTGCTTCTTCCGGTTCTGAGAACTCGTCCAAGATCAGGGTGCCAGCAGACTTGGTGTCGGGGGATGGCCTTCTCTCTGGCTTTCCGGAGGTGGGCTTCTGGAAGCATGCTCCCAAGTGCAGAAGAGATAGGGGCCCCGGTCTTCCTCTGCTCAGAGGGACGCTGGCCCCATCATGGGGGCTCCCCTCCCCTTCATGACCCAGTCACCTCCCAAAGGCCCCAGCTCCTAAGGTCATCCTATTGGAAACTCGGGCTTCAGTACGTGAGTTTTGAAGGGACCCCAACAGCGGTTTATCACAGTGAACGAATGGATGATACAGGTAAGTTGTGCCGCAGCAAGGAGCAAATCTTACGAGGAAGGCGGGGACAGCCCGCGGCCGCCCAGGGTCCGTGTGTCACGAACTACAGTCCGTATGTGGTTAGCTGCAAGCCAGTCACAATTACCATCAAGGGGCATGTTTGACCACATCCTTGTTTTTTGGATATCACGAGTGAGAGACGTTTACTGTTATTGTACCCAAACGCTACAGCCACGCTCATAGCAGCCTGAGACTGGGAGGTGGTGAGGTGATCAGGACTGTGGGAAGGCGAAGGGGAAGCCCCTGCTTGTAACCCCAGGGGCCCGGGGCCGGCTGGGAGGCTGCGTCTAATAGATACTGCAGTGAGCGAGTGTGTGTGCGTGTGCACGCATGTTGGCGTGTCTATCTGCGTGTGTGCTGTTGTGTATATCTGAGTGTGTGTTGACGTGTATGTGAGTGTGTACTGGTTTCATATATGAATGTGTGCGGGTGTGCGGATATGCGTGCACACACATATGTGAGTGTGTACTTGTGTGCATCTATGAGCATGCTGGTGTGCTGGTGTGTGTGTGTGTGTGTGTGTGTGTGTGTGCATATGCATGTGTGTGCACATACCAGGTAAAGCAAGAGAAGCTCCTCGAATGGGCCTCCCAGGTTCCAGAACCTTCTATGTTGGGACGTGCGTGTGTCTGAGAGCCCTGAATTGAGCTCAGATGTCTTCACACGGGAGAAGTAACCACACAGTGGCAATAGGATTTCTTGAGCTGAAGGGTCAATGGCTAGTGCCTCAGCTCCCCGCTCCACAGCCTGGGCCAGTCAGACCCCTGGGAGAGGTTCAACAACAGCCTATGGGGGGAAAGGCTTTGAGGTTAAAAGCTCAACAAAAGAAAATCTCAGAGCTGTGCAGAGAAAGATGCCCGCTCACAACGAAAGACTGAACGTTGTAGGTAAGACTTAGAAGCCATGGGAAAGCACGGAGGGATGGTGACAGGACACACAGGAGTGGACAGGGGACACGGCGGGGGTCAGTGGAAGCCGCCCTGCCCCCTGCCAGCCCACACTGTCCAGCCGCCGCCGGACCCTCTCCGCATGCGGGCGGCCCTCTCGGCATATCCCTGTGGCTAAGGGTCTTCACTGACCCGCTCTGATGTCCTTGCAACATGGTCACAATTTCCCCCTCAGGCATTTTGCAGACATTTTCCTCCTCACGTAAATGTCAAGAGCGTGTTAAGTGCTTTCTTCTCCAGAACCTTCAAGCGGCACCTGGATCGGGAATTGGTCCCGGGTACGTGTGGTTGGTGCCAGCGAGCACACACCAGACCCTTCCTGGGGCTGGCAGGACCCAGCAGCTGCAGGGTACGTGGACATGGTACACATGCTGCAGCCAGTGTCCTTGCTTCGGGGCCCTGCTCCGCACAGCATTTCCTTGATTTTAAATATGGACTTTACCTCCCTGTATTTTAACATTTCAGAAAGAAGGACAGATCTTGCAATCAATGTGTCTATGTAAAGTGAGAGTCTTTTTTTCCAACCCTACTAAAAGCTGTTTGAAAACAATGAAATCTTAAAATTGAGGGAATATGATAATATGTGTTTGATAAATAAAGAGATATTTGGGTTCTGAGAGACGCCTTTGGGAAATAATGAGGAGACTGACTAGCCCCCTCAGAATCTCCCTATCTCCACACCTTGATTCGTGCTGTTTCCTCTATTGGAAAGGCCAGCACCCCGACCTTCCTGCTTGGGAAAACCCTATTCATTTTCATCATTTCTGAGAAGACTTTCCTTTCCCCTGATCCTGACTAAAAAAATCCATACTCATCTGTCTGCTCAACTAGCCCATTTTGTCTGAGGTGGAGGGCTGCCCCCAGACCGAGAATATCCAGTGTCCCTTTTATTAGAGCCCTCGTTATATGTGATGACAATTAACGACCCTCTTCACCCCTCTCTGAGGGCCAGGCTCTCTTCTAAGGGGTTCAGAGACATTAATTTGCCTGACCCTCTTAACACTTCCAGAAAGATCCCGTTATTATTCCCATTTTACAGGGAAGGAAACCGAGACACAGAGGTTCAAGGAACTTGCCCAACGGAACACAGCTTTTAAGTAGTAGCCCGAGCTGGGAAGCAATCAGGATCCCCCTCTCTACTCCAGTCACTTCCCCTTTGTCGCCTCCAGTGGCCTGTGAGCTGTGGGGACCAAGCTCACAGTTTGGGTTTTACAGGGTTTTACCTGCTCTAAATCCACTGTGCTCTCCTGGGCCCTGCCCTCCCTGCCTCCCCCATCCCAGTCTAGAAAGACAGATGTCGTCACGGGGAAGGAGCACGCACCTTCACCGGTTCTCAGCGTCAGTGCGTCACGCAAAGGACAGGTCCTCATAAGGGGGGTTTTGGTACTTGGATTCTTTTGGGCTTCCGGTACTAAGTAAGGCTTGGCTGCACGGGGCTACGAACTTTCTATGAGGTGAACCCGTTTCTGTCTTTCTTTTTTTTCTTTTTTTAAAAAGACTTTATTTATTTATTTATTTATTTATTTATTTGACACACACACACACACACACACACACACACACACACAGAGAGAGAGAGAGAGAGGGAACACAAGCAAGGGGAAAGGGAGAGGGAGAAGCAGGTCCTCTACTGAGCAGGGAGCCTGACGCGGGGCTCAACCCCAGGACCCTGGGATCACGACCTGAGCTGAAGGCAGACACTTAATGAATGAGCCACCCAGACGCCCCGAGGTGAACCCTTTCTGAGATACTCCACATAATAGGGCCAGCGTGGCCCAAGGGCACCCAAGGGCACCCGTCGGTACCACCTCTGCTCCAGGGCTGGGAGCTGGATGACCCCAGACCATGTTGAATATCCAGATTCGGGTCTCCTGTTTATTTGATTTTTTTTTTTCTTAATGTATCAGGGAACTCATTAATTTCTTCCATGAGTGTCCTTACTGGACCCTTTAGAATAGAAATTTTCTCCAGCCACTGAGACAGAAAATGCTCTTCCAATTTTCATTCTAATTTGCTGGGTGAGATTGGCATAAGGTGGGAAGCCGTGCCCACGTGCTCACAAGCTGGCAGAGGTTCTGGAAGGCGGCGTTCTGTGTGCTCTTGGTGGAGAGATGCTGAACAAGAACAGATCACCTTTCACTCGTACAAAGAGGTTAAGTGCTAGGATTTGTGAGATGAGATAAACTATGGCGAGTATTCCAAGGGATTTTTGAAACAGACCCAGACTGGTGGGAAGTCGCTATTCCTCTACTTCTCCGCGGCTAGCAGGGACCCAGACACAAGCTGTGCTACATGGTGACACAGGGTGAGGTCACACAAGCGAGAAGATGCAACTGTGCGCCAAATGTATCCTAATAATTGCAACAGACAGATCGTGTGACAGGCTCTGCTCAGACTTCCCAAACAATTCAGCCCATAGTGGTCCATTCTGGAATCCTTTTGGCTTCTGTCTTCTGGAGGCTTCTATTTTTTCATCCTAAAAGTTTCCCCTTGGGAAGCAGGGATGTCTTGGACAATCAGTGGTGGTTAACAGCCATAGTAGAAGCTGCTTCCAGGTTGACAAGCAAACCGGTCAAAGATCTCGTGTAATCTCCCAGGTAATTTGGTGTCGCGGCTTTAATAATTTCTGTGAATATCTTCATGCAAGGCTTCAGGGTTCCTTTCACTTTTGACAAAACACAAAATAAAATAGGACAATTTTAAGATCAATTATGCCACACAAAAATGGTCCCCTCCTCTCATTTCTGGACTTTTATTATAATCAAATAGCGTGAAGGGATTAGACAGGACAACAGTGATAGCTGATTTCTATTTGGTTCTAGAGACAGACACTAATTGTTCGTGTCAGGTTACCTCACTGTGGCCCGCTGCTAGACTCTGACGTCAGGCCAGCCAACATCCCTGAGCCCGTGGTCCCCGTGTGGCATGAAGGACACGGCCGAGGGAGAGCGAGGCCACCCGTGAGGACAGAGAGGTTGCATGGGTATTAATTAGCTCTCCCATCCTACATGTACTTTAATTAACCTGACAGATTTTTCAAAAATGGAGATGCCTTTTCGCTGTTCTTTGACCAGGTGAACATTTCCCCTCGTCACCTGGCAGGTCAGGGGGACTCACGTGGGTCGCCGTGTCTGGGCCTATCTCACGTCCCACCACACTGTCTGCTGTGCTCTGCACCCAGCGGGCCGGGGACTGAGTTTCAGAGCACTGTGGGCCTGTCAGAACCTTCTCTCCAGGAGCCAGTTACTGGTAAATTGTTGAGTTGAGCCCAGCCTTCAAACAGGAAGCCACCCCACCCCCACCCCAGAAACACAACTTTTGGGAAATCTGTTTTAAACACATGGCTTAAGAAAAGGAAGATATTCCTTTGACTTTCTGACCTTTTTTAGAACTCCCAAATTAAGACACCCTCTCCCCTGACAGAGATTCCCATGTTATCCAGAAGTCACAAGCTTCCTTGAATTCCTGAAATCTCTGACCATTGCAGAATCTGGTGACAATTAAGAGATGCTGCTGGATTTCTGGAAACCTATCGCCTACAGCTGAGGCCGTGAACGTGTACTCGCTCGGGACTGGTCGTCCAGAAGGGAATCCAAGACTCAAGGTTCTGAAAATTCCTCCGTAAAATTCCTCCGGCCCCCTCCTCCTCATCTCCCAACCTCATCTCTGCCTGTGTTGGTCCAGACCAAGGCCCACGGTCAAGGCGTGAGGCCGCATTTGTGTGGGAGGCTTGGCCAGGAAGGAAGTAGACTTGTTCAGCCGAGTGGCTAACACGGGCCGGGCGCCACACTCAGCAGTAGGCTGGGTCCTGACTGCTCTCCGGCTCTTAGACCAAGCCAAGCGGTGAGACTTTTGCTGCTTCTCTGTTTCTATCTTGAAAGTGGATCTGGGACCCTTCACTTTAACAGCAATCTATGTAGGGGTCCTGTGTCATCTCAGGTCTCTGCTCCCTTCCCCCATGACGCATGAATGGGTACATAAGGGACCACATTCCACTCCACGTGGAAACCACAGAACAGACATTGGGGGGCCCTTTCCCAAGTGGAACCTACAGCCCTACCTTATTTAGGTTCAGGGAAGCGGGGAGGTGAGATAATCAGCATGCAAAGCCCAACCGTACTTCCTTGCCTACCCATTCTGGGAGCCCTGGAATGCACAGGAAATCCCTGGTCACATTTCCAGTAGCCGTTTCCCCCCATGTCTCCCCAACAGCCGTGAGGGGCCGGTGCCTCTCTCTTCCTCATCACCCACCACCAACTACACGAGGCCTGGCTTGTGTATTAATATCCACCATAGAGAAGATTCCAAGTCTCTTACCTTCTCTGATTTCTGTTTTAGAGATGATATAAGGAAATATAACACTCTAGATCACTCCATCTTACCCAAAGCAAGACTGTCTAAAGGATTTAGATCCTGGGAAGCAAATGTGCAGGCTGTACTTAACTTTCAGAAACACACACAACAGATTTTGAACTCGGTCCAGATTGAGCTCGAGAACCACAGGCCCCAAAGTGTTGGCTCATATTGAAATCTCTACAAGATTGCCAGTTTGAACACAGGCCAAACGGCAACCAGATCCTCGGAAAGGGAAACATAGATTAAAATATATATGTGGCCCTCAGATTTCCTCTTCTACCTATGAGATTTTTATTCTTAAAAACACACAGGTACACTCATAGCCTCTGCCCCAACCTAGGGGTGGGCTGGGTCTAGCTTATACAGGCTCTCAAGACCCACTTGTTAAATTCTCAGGAATTTTGTGGGCCAGTTGTTGAACATAGCTGTTTTAAATATTAGGTGACATAAACTTACAATTAAATAAGTTTCATTTTTAAAAGGTAATTATTTGATTTAAAATAAAATAAGTCATTTAAATAGTTAATCTTAAATGAAACGCATTTCTTTAAAAGGCATTATTTATTTCAGACTTCCAAAATAAATGTCTTTCTAATTATTTTACCGCATTTTCCTACTATCTACGGTCTTGAGGTTGTTTACGCTGATTTTATCTCTCAGCTGAAAACACTGCTGTCCTATGTCGTCACAATCTTTACCCCGAAAAAGTTGGCAAGCAGATCAGGGCTTTTCCCCTTTGGAGAGCTGGTTATTGGGCATTTACTGGGCACCACTGCCCCAGGCCCGCAGCTCTACAGTATTTCAATGTGACGCTGATCTCCGGGCAGTACTTCTTCTCCTGTTCTTCTCCGTTCCTTTTCCCCATGAAATCTGTTGCCCACATTTCTCAGCTAAATTCCTCCATTCCTGTTTGTGGGAAGTGAGAGTCTCATCTCTTCTCCCCTCTCCCTTTAAGGAGATGCAGCCACGTACAGAGTTATCGCCTGTAATGGACTTTGTCTCCATACTGCAATTATTAATCCCGGGCAGAGGTCGTGTGTTTCTTGGCAAGGCTCATGTTCCCATGTATAAATCATGATAAAGTAGGTTAGCTCTGGAGGGTGGACCGCTGTTTGCAATTTGGCTGGGCTAGAAATGCAGTCATTTTAAACAAGGGCTCTTTTTTAAAAACGGAAGTCCAGTTGTACGGAGGGGCTGAAGTAGCCTGGCCGCGTTTGCAGCCCGTGCACAGCAGCCCGGGGATGAGATGCACGGGCGGTGCTGGTGAAGGTCGTCCCCGCAGGCAGGTCTGGCTGCGCTCCGCCTTACGGCAGAGTACGAGGGGCCTTGCGATCCCTGTGTTGAACCAGAGAGCGTGAGCTCCCCCATCCCGCGCGAGCCTCTCCCGGACTTGGAGGCACATCCACTGGCTTTGCGATAAAGCTTCCCGGTATCTCTGGTTCATACTTAAAAGAAGTAACAGGACCTGAGGAACGGGTATAATCCTCTAGCTTGGAGGATTTTTCACTCAATGTCCCCCAGCCACGCGCCCCAGCGTCAGGCAAACCTGGCTCCCTGGTCCCCCACAGGCCTCCTGCCCCCACCTCAGCCGCCCCCTGACTCTTCCGCCCGTGCTGCCCCAGCCCTCCGCCTCCTCTCACTCCTTAGGGTCAGTCACAACTCACTTCTCTGTGTCTCCTTCCTGACAGCTTAGGGCTCCCAAAATGAGAAACAAAAAAAAACCCCTAGAAATAAAAAAAGCCAGATCAGGCTTGTCTGCTTGTCTTCCTGCTCCCCCGGGGGCAGGGGGCAGACGGAGCAGGGATGATCCTGCCCACAGAACCTCCAGCCTGGTCAGATCAGACGCTGCTGTTCCCTGTCAACATTCCCTAGTTTATGTAACTTTATCTCCTCATCTCGGTTTTTCTTCATTTATTACTTTTAAATGAATATTTATTGAGGATTTATTGTATGCCAGGAAGAAGGAAACACATGCACAGAGCAATGTCGAGGGGCCTCTAGGAGGTCTGACATGAGTGGAGGGGGTCCTTCGGGAAATGGCTAAAGATAAGGATGAGCGAGGGGGGCAGGTTATCAGGGTATCTTGCTAATAGGGTTAGGGTTCCTCTCCAGGCAAAGGGAGCATCTATGTGATTTTAATTCGGGATATATACGTCCGTGCACACACACATACACATACACACACACACACACACACACACGTGCATAGTTAAGATGAGCAGAAACCACAGCTCCAGCCCTACCGTTGTCACACGGCCACTGTCTGTTTGTGCACCTGCGAGGGAAGACGGTGGCTCTAAGTCCCTCTTGCACAGTGTCTCCAGCTCAGGATTTCATTTTACTCAAAGAGCCGACTCAGATTTTCTTTGTCCGTATTTGGTTCCGGGTTTAGCTAAACAAAGCTCGTGAACATGTGTCTTCTTACCAAGTTCACATGCTAGCGTCACCCATCGACCTGTGTGTTTGTATGCCATCCTCACAGGCAGGGGGCATGACCTTGCCTCAGAACTGGGAAAACCGCTGAGTTCCGGCTGTGACACACAGGAGCCTTTCTTTGTAACGGCCGCCCATTCACAGCACGCCGGGTCAGGTCACCTCCTTTGGCCAGTGACGGTGAGCAGAAGTTACACGTGCCTCCCCCATGCTCAAATGACTGAGCCCCTCAGGTGCCCCTTAAATTTGTCCTTATATCAATGCTGAGAACTCTAATAATTTCCCCCCAAGATGTCAAGATTTGCGCACTTTTCTTTCTTTCATTACCGTTTCTTTTATCTCATATATTTGTTTTTATCAAATTATTACTTTGTAAAAAGTTATTTATTTGAGAAAGAGAGTGCATGAGTGAGGGGAGGGGTAGCGGGAGAGAGGAGATCTCAAGCAGACTCCCCACCAGGCACAGATCCTGACCAGGGCTCAATCTCACAACGGGGCTTGATCTGAGCCAAAACTAAGAGTCAGACACTTAACAGACTGAGCCACCCAGGAGCCCCGCAAATTATTTTATTTTCTTTTACTGGAGCACATCCTTGAGAATCTTTGAGAAAGAGTAGTACACATTTTGAGTGCTTACAAGAGTAAAAATACATTTACTTTGTCTTTGGTTATGAATAATAACTATCTTAATTATTTAATTAAGATAGACACAGAGGGGTGATTGGGTGGCTCAGTCAGTCAAACATCTGCCTTCAACTCAGATCATGATCCCAGGGTCCTGTGATCAAGCCCCGCCATGGGCTCCTCGCTCAGCGGGGGTCTGCTTCTCCCTCTGTCCCTTCCCCCGTTCTTGCTCATTCTCTCTCTCTGTCTCTTGCAAAAATAAATAAGTAAAATCTTAAGAAAAATAGACATAGAAACCTTAATTCAGAATCATTTTCTTTTCGAAGACACTGCTCCACTGATTCCCCATGTCCCATGTTGCAAGCTGGAATTCTAATGCTGGTCTCATTTAACTTTGTGTTTTGTTTTGTTTGATAACGTTTCTGTTTTCTTTCTAAGAGGTTTTAATATTTTCACTTTTTCCTGGCATATCCATTGGGGTTCCGTCAGGAAACCAGATTCTCTTCTAAGTTTCCCAAGTAGGAAGGGATGGGATGCAGCTCTCCTTCAAGGCTCTCAGGCCACTGAGCAGGTGGGGACGCACAGACTGCCATGGGCATTGGGCCCTCAGGACAGACAGCAATCACGGGAGCTTCTACCCCAGGACCTGGGCTCCCTGGAGCACTGATGCGAGTGTTCCAGAAGCCCCCTGCGTGCTAGGAGGGCTAGCAGGAGATCCAGGAGACATGCATCTCATCATGGCTACTTAGGACATGGTGGGGTTGGAGACGCTCATCAGTTTCTGAAATTTGCTTGTAATGTTGGCTCATTGTCTGCACTCTTCTTTCCTGGTAGACAGATGCTGGGCTTCTGGGTCAGACACATAGCTGGTAGTGGGTTTTTTTTTTTTTTTCTTCTATCCTCTAGTTCTTCCTCATGCTGCAATGCAACATAGAAGAATCCTTCTACCCACGAATTTTACCTCCAGTTCTGTGTATTCTATTATTCAGCCGAACTGATGAGGATTTTTGTTGGTTTGTTTTTGTTGCTGGGTTGCATCTTCATTCCTAAAAATCTAACTTTTCTTTTAAATTAACATTTTTTTAAAGATTTTGTGTATTTTAGAGAGAGAGAGAGAGCATGAGTGGAGGGAGGAGCAGAGGGAGAGAGAGAGAGAGAGAAACTCAAGCAGACACCGTGCTGACCATGGAGCCCAACCTGGAGCTCAATCTCATGACCCTGAGATCATGACCTGACCTGAAATCAAGAGTTGGAGCTTGACCGCTGAGCCATCCGGGCATGCATGAATTAACATGCTTTAAATTTTTGTGGATGCATATCCTGCGTGAGGACCCTCAGAAGACAACCTTCAAATCTCTGTTTTCTGTTAATTTTATTTTCTTGGGATTTTTCAGAGTGCTAGGTTAGAACCTCTGTTTAGAACTTGGAATTCAGTTTCTGTTGTGTTTGAAATTCGGTTTATTCCTACAGATGGTGGTCCCAGCTGACCAATACCAGAGGCTGGGATGTGATGGGATGTGATGTCTCAGTCCCAATGAAAATACTTGTTCCTCAGGTAGCCAATGTAGATTTTGACTACAGCATCCCCGATTCCTGTGCTTATGCAAAAAAAAAAAAAAAAAAAAAAAAAAAAGAAAAAGAAAAAGAAAAAAAGAAAGAAAGAAAGAAAGGAAAAATCGTGCCTCCGTTTAGGATGTTCAGGTAGTTTTCTTTGTGGGGATGAGGACTTCCTACACTTCTTGACTGGTGACAGTCACCTGGAGCAGCACAGCTGTTCCTCAACCCCAGATTCCTCTGGAGGAGTCCAAGAGCGGGCCGGTGTGAGTGTTGTCCTGACTCCTCTGGGCAAACTCCGGAGGAGGTGACTGAGAGACCCGGGACTTAATGTAGATGTTAACCACAGCCCTGAATTTAATTGCTTAGCAAAGAGACACAGCCCAGGCCTCCTCCCTCCCTCTGCTGTCCATAATCAGTGGGGTGATTCCTGAATTCTCCAGGGAAAGCACGTTTGTTAGGTGGCCCTACATTTACCCCTGCGAGGCTGCAGTTTCCATTTTTCTGGTGGATTCTGATGTCTATCAATCGTCTGCCTTATATTTTACAGAATTTTTTCAACACTTTTGTCTGCTGGTGATACTCTGTATAGCTTCCCTTCCCCACATTGTTTAAATTTAAGTCATTTTTTTTTGTTACATCCTAACACAAGAAGTGTGGTGGGGCAGGGGGTAAGGATATATTCAGAAAAGCAGAATTAACCAGAAGAGCTCCTCCTCTTTCTTTCATGCTTCTAATGAACTAACATTCTATGTAAAGCATCGTATTTTTATATTGCAATTTTAGTGATTGGTAACGTTCAGGGCTGGCCTTCTTCCAAATTGGGAGTGCCTTATATTTTCAACACCCATTAAAACAATGGAAGCAAAGATAATGGGATAGAGACTCCATCAAGTAAGCAGGGTTGGGCGCTTTCAGAAATAAGGACTAAAGTTAAATCACTCAGTCAATACATTTGGCTCTGCATTTTCTAAAGGTAAGATGTAATTTGGGTTACTTGGTTTAAATCTGAATGTATGCAATTGGAAAATGTTAACAATATCACACTGTAAAACTTTATTTTGATTTAAATCTATATATGTGGCTCTTTTAACCTACCAAAGCTTGGTTATTCCCTTGACAATAACCCCTTGGCTCGAGTGATTAGATGTCAATGCTAATCTGGTCAAGGTTATTCCAAATGTGTTAACCTTTTCTATGACTATATTCAAAACCAAACAAGGACATCCATCTGGCCACTACCTACAAATTAATTTAGAAAAGCTTCTGAGAGCCTATGGTATGTTCGGCTCTTTGCCAGTCATTTCCAAGATCGTTCCTTTTTTTTTTTTTTTTTAGGTTTTATTTATTTATTTGACAACGAGAGAGAAAGAGATAGCACAAGCAGGGGTAACAGCAGGAAGAGGGAGAGGGGGAAGAAGGTTCCCCATTGAGGAGAGATCCTGATCCAGGCCTCAATCCCAGGACCCTTGATCCCAAGGGATCATGACTGAGCCAAAGGCAGACTCAACTGACTGGGCCACCGGGTGTCCCGACTTTCAAGTTCTATAGCACTAAACAAACCCGACATGCTGATGAGACAAATACACTTGTGCCCATTTTACTGACAAGGAAAGTGAGGTTTAACTGGTAGCAGAGTTATGATATGCATTGACACCCAGTTATTTGTTCCTTAAGACTAAATTCAGAAAATGGTTTGTGTGAGGAAATAAGACACTTTAGACATTTAGTTAAAAGATGTTGATTTTTTATGACTAATAATGATCACTACTGCCCTTCTCTCAATAATTCTGCCTCTTCCAGGATCCAAAGGAAGTCAAGTTGATTACAAGTGATGAGCTATACTTCTCAGTTGGATTATACTAACCACTTCACATCAACTGTCCCAGTGCTTGGTGGGTAAGAAGCGACCTAGGGAAAACTGTAATTAGCCACAAAGATCGGACTGAATTGGAGCAGAAGTACTACTTAGAATTTGCCTGTGCCTATTTCATTATTGCTAAGCTGTGGTTTGCTGACATTGTCCTGCAGCAAATAGAGGTGACTTCTTGGAGAGTGCTACTCTACCAACACCATTCCTGTTGCTTTCATTAAAAAACAAGACACAATTTCCCAGTGGTGAAACAGTCATCGTGGGAGAAAAGTACAAATTCACAGGCTCAAGCATTTGTTGTGAGTGCCACCGGGATCTTGACTTGTGCTCGGTCCGTCATGAGAGTATCTGCCAAAGGCTGCAGCAGAATCCCACCACAAGGGCATCAGGAAAACTGGAGGCCTTTGGCTTTGCCATCACTCCCCAGCATGGATGCCAGGGCCAACATTGAACCAAAAGGATAAAAGTTCAATTTTATTACCAAATGGAAAACAAAACAAAAGAAGGAGGACAGAAATAAAGTCAAAATATATTAGTGATGATTACAACTGTGACCCACTCTAATTTTTCTATTAAAAGATTTGCAGACGAGTAAATGCAAATTATGCATTGTCTGGCTTTGCTTATACACACACATCAGAATAAATAATACAGACACGTTTAGAGTCAGACAGTCAAAGGCTAACAGAGGAGGAGTAGATGTGGCAATCTTCACAGCAGAAAACATAGAGTTCAAGGCAGAAGTATTTAAATAGGACAAAGACCTATATATTTGATATTGATGAAAATGAGAAGGAAGAGCAGTCCTTATCTTGTAAGTAGTGGCCAACATGAATCAAACTATATCAAAGAAAATTAATTATTAATAAAAAATGAATTTGACAACACAGCCATAGAGGGAGGCTTGAATCTACTTTCTTTGCATTGGAAAATCAAACAGACAAAAATAAAAAGTGTGTCTATAGAGGGTTTAATTGACAAAATTAGTAAATTCAGACAGAAATACTTGCACATGAATGCATGTCACATGGAGTTAGTGTTCATAACTACCCTCTGTGTGTTTGCATGAGTGTGTATAAGCTCATACAAAACCACACACACATCTTTGCCCTATAAAGACTACTTTCTTCAACTGTCTATTAAATATTTAAGATTATCCACAGTGCAGGCCATACACATAGAAGAAAATTTAAATAAGCCTTAATAGAAATAGACATTTCAGGAGTTGGAGTGCAGGGATGGCTCCGTTCGTTAAGCATCCGACACTTGATTTCAGCTCAGGTCATGATCTCAGGGTCCTGGGATTGAGCCCCACCCAAGTCAGGCTCTGTGCTCAGCACAAGTCTGCCTCTCTCCTCCTCTGACCCTGCCCTTGCAAAGTAAAACAAACAAACAAACAAACCTTTTCAAAAATGTATGCAGAAATCCAAAGTGTCCATTTTAAAAAATAGAAGAACAAGTAGGAATAATTGCCTTCTCAGAAATTAAGCTTATTGTGATGCTTTTTCAATTAAGAGAGTGGGTAGTGGCAAAGCAATACTGAAACAGACTGATAGAATGAAATTATAAGATCTGAAACTAACCTGTACATACATGGCAATTAATATACAACAAAGATTTAACTGCAAAACAATGAGGAAAAGATGAACTTTCAAAAACAATGCTGGGTAAATTGGGTGTCCTTACTGGAAAAATAGAATTGGGTCACTAACTCACCCTATAACCCAAATTCAATTCAAAAGTGGTTATAGACTTAAATGTGAAAGGCCAATGAACACAGGTTAGAAGAATTTGTAAAAACATATCTTTATGATTCTGAGCAGAAGAAGATTTCTTAAACTGGACACTAAAAGCATCCCCAAAGGATCTGACTGAGACATTTGAATACCCTCGAGATGAGAACGCTTTTTAATCAAGAGACACCATCAAATGTAGGAAAGGACAAACCACAAAATAGGAGAAGGTATTTGCAATCCATATACCAGCAAAAGGCTCAAACCTGGAAAATAAGAAGAATCTCTACAAAACCACACAAGGACAAACAACCCAGGTAGAATGGGCAGAAGACATGAACAGGTACTTTACAAAGGAAGGGATCAGAACAAGCAATAAACACACAGACATGCGTTCAGCTTTATTAATCATCAGGGAGATGCAAATGAAAACCACATGACATACTGTCACACCCACCTGAAAAGCCAAAATGAAAAAGACAACTTATACCAGGAAACGGTGAGAATGGAAATCCTTACATTCTGCTGGTGGCTGCATGATTTGTTTAACACGCTCAAAAACACTTAGTATTCTCTATCAAAAACACACTTAGTATTCTCTATCAAAATTAAACACCTGCACACACCCTGAGACACAGCATGGAAAGTCTCAGGTGTGTGCTCAGGAGATCATGGGTACACATGGGTCCTGGAAGACACACATGGAAGCCTACAGCAGCATTGTTCATAAGAGTCTTGGACTGCAAACAATGCATATTTTCAAATCAAATTTCACATAGTAATTCAATAGAATATTACATAACAATGAACATTACCGAATTGAAATTGCATATAAATATAGATGCATTTTATTTTTTAAGATTTTTTTTAAAGGATTTTGCTTACTTATTTGACAGAGAGCAAGAAAGTGAGAGAGGGAACACAAGCAGGGGGAGTGGGCAGAGGGAGAAGCAGGTTTCCCGGTGTGGGGCTCAATAGCAGGACCCTGGGATCATGGCCTGAGTCAAAGGAAGATGCTTAACTGACTGAGCCACCCAGGTGCCCCTAGATACATTTTAAAAAGCAAAACATTGAAAAAAAATGGAAAAAAAATCTAGATACAAATCTAGATACATAAAAGTTCTTGTATATAAAGTCCATTTATATGTAAGTCCATTTATATAAAGTTCAAAAATGTGCAGAATTTCACTAGAGTGTTTTAGAATGCATGCTTATGTAAAAATAATAGATAAAGACAGAGCTGTGATTGCCCTGGAAGTCAGGATGGTGGTTCCCTGTCGGGAGCAGCCCATAAGGACCAGGGCGAGCCCTGCCCGGCCTCTCCAATTGCCAATGTTCCATTTTCTGACCTGAGTGGTGGTTAAAAGGATATTCATTTTATAATACTTTCTTAAGTTCTACATTTTTGTTTTATGCGCTTTTAAATATATGTGTTATATTTGATAATAAAAGTGCCTTAAGAGTGAGAATTCCTAGAAAAGAGTAAATTTATCGCAACGAGAATAACGAGCCAGCTCTTGCTCTTCCATTTATGAACGTACGTCAGAATCTGCGATCGTGAAACCAGGGCCCCAAGAACAGATGCACCTGCCCTGTCCACGGGACACAACAGGTCACTGTGAGGGAGCCCTAAGATGCATGAGCCCTGAAGATGTGAAAAGGAGTCTTTTCACACCATGAGAGATGGGCTCATTTTTTAATAAATGCACCAGCACAGCTGTCTGCCGAAGTGGCATATATATTGAACTAAATGCTCCTCTCACATCACATAGTAAAACACACATTAGATGAAATGGTAAGTTAAATATAAAAAAAATCAAAGAATATATGATATGATTTGACCTCTGGGTGTATGGAGGCATTCTAATTTAAAAAGTAAAGGGGGAAAAAACAATACAGTAAGAACATCCATAAAATAACCATTTATTATTTTAAAACTTTTGATGTTAAAAGCTTCCAAGGCAAAAAATTAAAAAGCTTGTGTCAGAGGCACCTGGATGGCTCAGTCGGTTAAGCGTCTGCCTTCGGCCGGGGTCATGCTCTTCAGGTCCTGGGATGGAGCCCCACGTAGGGAATCCCGGCTCGGCAGGAAGTCTGCTTCTTCCTCTCCCTCTGCCTCTTCCCCTGCTCATGCTCTCTCTCTGTATCTCTCTGTCTCAAATGAATAGATAACATCTTAAATTTTTTTTAAAAGGCATGTGCCAAAGGAGGAAAACTGTCTCAAACCACTATCAGGCATGAAGATTCACATCCTTAATACAGAAAAGTGCACGTGATAATAATAAAAAAAAAAAAAGTACGAAGACTCATGGATGCAGCCAGAGTATTTACAAGATATAAATACAGACAGACAGTGACTATTAACAAGTTTGAACTTGTGGGTAATCGAATATTTAAGGTAAGAACAAGAAGGTGCGATTTGTCACCTAGCAAATCAACAGGAATTTACAAATGCTTATTTTTAAGTATTGGGAAGGGGGCCGTTGGGGAGAAGCTTCATGGTGCCGATGGCATGTTCATTGGGGAAAGCGATTGGCCAATGAGTATCAAGAACCAGAAATCCATTTCTCTTCTCCCCCCAACTAATTCTCCTCCTGGAAGTCTATTCCAAGGAAATAATAGGAAATGTGGACAACGATGAATGCATAAACATGTCGCTCCTTGTGTTATTTGTGATAGCAATATTGGAATAGCCTCAGGGCTGGCAGGAAGGGAGTAAACTCTGTTTCACCCCCCCATGGCCCGCACACAACCCCCCGGATCCCATTTATAAAGAGATTCTAACATCATGGGAAGCTCCGTTTAAGAGAGACAAGGACAGCTCCAGGTTGTGGTGAGCTGAAAAATACACAGCTGGTGGGGCTCCTTCTAGAGAGAGAATGGAAATCTGCAGTAGGGAAAGGGGACCCACAAAGATCAAGGGGCATGGGAATAAGTTACGTTTGGTTCATCCAAGCCCATCATCTCTGAGTGTTAAATTATGAAGCTTTTTAAAAAAATTTTATTTTTTTAAATTTCTTTTCAGCATTCCAGAATTCATTGTGTATTCACCACACCCAGTGCTCTGTGCAGTACGTGCCCTCCTTAATACCCACCACCAGGCTCCCCCAACCTCCCACCTGCCCCCTCCAAAACCCTCAGTTAGTTCCTCAGAGTCCACAGTCTCTCATGGTTTATCTCCCCCTCCGATTTCCCCCAACTCCCTTCTTTTAAAAACAACACAAGAATATGTGCACAATAAAGGGACTAAATAAAGGTGAAAAATTTTAACGTTGGTTTTTGGGGTCAGGGTCGATACATACCGTCTTTAGGATCCGGCATTTTTAAAACAGCCAAACGCGTTGCAAGTGAGGATGGAGAAGGAAACGTGAAATTCTGGGCAGAGGAGAGGATGAGCCAAGACACAGAGAGTGGGCTTGCTGGGTAAGGCTGTGGCCTAGGCCACTGGGGAGTCTGCGGCAGGAAGCCCAGGTCTTGTGGGGAAGTGGGGCCGGCAGAGGCAGCGGGAGCCTCGCCAACCCACAGGAAACACACATTAAGGATCTCTAAAACCTGGAAACAGCCTATTTCCCCCATCCACTTGCTCTGTGGCTTTCCTTCCATCACTAAAGATCTGGGGCTGTTTTCAAGGAAAAACTTAGGGGCATCTGTATAGCTCAGTCTGTTAAGCCTCTGACTCCTGATTTCGGCTCAGGTCATGATCTCAGGGTGATGAGATCCAGCCCCTCATGGGGCTCATGCTGGGCATGAAACCTGCTTAAGTTGGTCTCTCTCCCTCTCCCTCCACTCCCTCTTCCATCCCCAGCCCCTCTCTTAAAAAAGAAAAAGAAAAAGTTAAGTAAAAACTCCGTGGAGTGTTGGCACAATATGGCCATCAGTAGCACCTTATTCAGTAGGAGTTTGTCAGAATTTCCAGCTCCGAGTCTCCCTTGAGCGTAGGGATACTTTCTGGCCAGAAAACTCAATAGGACCGAGTGGTCCCCTGGGGAAAGGATTTTTGAAGGTGTCAAGAGATGAAAAATTTCAGATCCCATAGGATCAGCCAGTGAGATGTGGGTGGGGAAGAGGTCCGGAGCAGAAGGGACGCAGAACACGGCGGGGCCGGGGCGGGGGGCCAGTGAGGGGGGACCCTCCTGATAGCAGGGCCAACGTTCCGCCAGGGCCGGGAGTTTCTGGGGGAGCCTGTGATCTCCCCCTTCTCTCCAGGTGCTCGGGTCCTAATCCTGCCCCTGCAGAAAGGCTCTCCCGGAGGAGCAGGAAGGGGATGAAAGCGTATAGCACATCAAACAGCCGAATGAGGAGAGGAGGCCAGGCGACATGCATATTCCAATTTACTATGTGACCGAGTTACTAATTTAGAGACCAGATTATGTAAAGATTTGCGCCAGCCAACTTAGGCGTGGAGCAAAGGCGTGGGGAGAACCGGGAGCTTTCCTAGCAAAGTCCCTCTCGCTGGGAAAGCC
Source organism: Lontra canadensis (assembly GCF_010015895.1). Lineage (NCBI taxonomy): Eukaryota > Metazoa > Chordata > Mammalia > Carnivora > Mustelidae > Lontra > Lontra canadensis. The sequence goes on along the minus strand of NW_022631073.1, from coordinate 3,753,767 downwards.
GTGGAGGCCTCCCTGTTCTTATCCGGAGCGCTAAGGGGCCAGGCGGGTTTCTGTCAGGTTCTCTCCATTCTAAAACTCTAAAAATCATCAAAGATTTTTGGCAACTGCCCATCCCCCTTTCCCTCCAGGGCCCACTTGTGGGTACATCAGATGCCCACAGGAGGCTTTAGGAAAATGGGGAGAGGATGAGAGGAGCTACCATTTCCAGGGAAATAAATCTTTCTCCCCACCACTTACCCCAAAGAAATCTAATTATTTTTACTCCATCATAACCTTTACTATTCAAAAGGTAAAATAGGAAAAAAAATTAATTTTATTAGCCAAATTTACTATATTAATATGACTGAGATCTCCCCATAAAGTGTTAGCATTAAATATTAAAATATATTAATAAAATACTAGATTATTAAAGCCTAATATTTAATATAACGCATTAATTGGGGGAATTGTGTCAGTTTAAACATAAAAGAGAAAAGTGAAGGCAACAGTGACCTTTGCAAAGCAGGATGACCCCTGGGGCCACAGGCTTGAGACTCCACTCAGTGGAAATCAAAGCACGGTCTTGGCCCGAGGCCCCCCAGGCCTGCAGGGACAGCCCTGCAGGGGTTATTGCAAGAGTTGGCGGAAGTTGGCAAGGGATGGCGAGGCCCCAGGGACTTGCACTACCATTCTGAACCCTCACCACCCCGGCCTGAGGGGATCGGAGGGGAAGGGAGGGGCACCAAGGCCAGAAAACTGAGGACTTTGGCTATAGAGAAAGGACCCCAGGAAAGGTGGGCAGGGTGCAGTCCCTGCCTAACCCATAGCCACTCCGCAAGATACAAGAGAATCAATGCCTTGACCTCCCTCCCCTCCTCTCCCCTCTGCGTTTCTCTGCTGGCCCCTCCCTTTAGCCACACCAGTGAAAGCTGAGGGCAAGGGAGGGAGCCTGGGAGATGCAGACTCAGGGTGCCAGGCTCCAGAGCACCGTCTGTGGGCAGCGGGGACTGCGAGGAGAGCAAAGGGAGCCAACCTGCCCTGGCCATCCCCACCTCTCCTGCGGCGCACCCTAGTCCTGCTCACCTATTGATAAAGAGTCAACCACCTTTGATTTTGCCAGTGCTACCTCATGACCTCTGTCGGACTTAATGGGCAGCTAGAGGGAGGGCAACGTGTTCATAAGTGTCTAGAAAACAGGACCAGCCTCCAGTGGGTCCACCCCAGGACTGCTGCTGGCTTCCTCAATAGTCGTGAGCCTGCCTTAGCCACCGCACTGATCTCTGGCCACCCTGTCGTCCCACAGAAACCAGGTGATGGCTCAGTGCTCTGCAGCGGGAGAAGGGGGAAGATGCATCCCGGCCCTGGCCCCACCACCAATGCCCCATGGCCTTGGGCAAAGCCCTTCCTCCTGGTCTGGGACCTCATCTGAAAAGTAGAGGCCAGGCCAGTGACGTCTGAGGCTCCTTCTCCCATCTGTCCTTCTTCACATGTTGTGTGCCCTGAAGGCTAGGCATGCACATAGACACACAAGTGCAGGAGCACATGTGCACCTGTCTTCTCTGCGGGCAGGCACCAGGTGCCTTCCCGTCGGGGCAATCTTGTCCCCCACCCCCACCCCCACCCCCGGGGCATTGGGCCATGTTTAGAGACATCTTTGACTGTCCTGACTCTGGGTGATGCTACGGGTATCTAGCAGATAGAGACCAGAGATATTACTAATAATACCACAATGCACAGGGCAGTTCCCACCACAGAATGAGTCAACCCCAGATGTCCATATTTGCAAGGCTGGGGCTCCCAGATTCTCCATGGAAATGTTTTGGAGTTAGGTTTCCCTCAAAAGGAGGGTGAAAGGATTTTAAAATTAAAGATTAGAATTCATGGTTTAGCAAGTGTATGAGTTGTCTAGGGCTTCATAACAAAGCACTGCAGGCTGGAGACTTCAGCAACAAACAGTCATTTTTTTCCCGTTCTGGACTCTATAAATCTGAGCTCTAGATATCAGCGGGGCTGGTTTCTCCTGATTCCTCTCTCATTGGCCTGAAGATGGCTGCCTTCTATGTGTGTGTCCTCATCTCCTCTTCCTACAAGGACACCTGTCAGGTTGGACTAGGACCCACTCTAAAGACCTTTTTTGGCTTCATTACTTCTTTAAAAGTCTTATCGCTAAACACAGTCACATTCAGAGATGCGACTGGGGCTCAGGGGATCCAGCATCTACATTTTGGGGGGCACAATGCAGTCCATAACAGCAGGTGACGTTGGCAGAACCAATAAGATGGGTTGAAACTCACCAGGGGACATGACTGCAGGGACAGCTCGGGAAACACCCGTGACGGGAACAAACATGGGCCCACAGCTATCGTGCCCAGACAAGTGCGGGGCAGAGGGACCCCCATAAACGCTTGTCCTCCAGGGAATAGCACACCCCAACATTTCTCCACCCTGAGAAACTCTGTGCCTAAAATGCCCTCCCTATTTTTCTATATGCATGCACACCTTTCCTCATGAGATCCCATGAGATGAAAAACACACACATGTACTTTCACGAAAGGCTCATCTGGACAATCACTCCCTAACCCCTCAAGTCTTCTGGAAACACAGTTAATTTATGGCATTGTTTCTCACCAGAAACATGCCCATAGCAGATTCCATTGCTGGCTCTGTGCAGTTGAGGGACAAACTGAATTTATTCAACTCTACCAAATGAAAGACTTTAGAATTAAGAGAAGAAATAATCTGTGAATTCAAAATGTCTTAAATATAAAAATTTGCCACGATTTTTAAAAAATATATATTTTAAGAGATGCATTCAAACAAAATGTTTTGTTCTTTTAAGATGTATTAAAATGTAGAGTGATTGCACCAATATCTGGGACAACATCCGAAGTACTATTATGGTGTTAACAACAAAACAAAGAATCACACACCTCCAAGGCTGTGTCACTCACAAACATTGTGTTCTATCCTAAATATCACAGTTCGTTTTTAACACATTTGCCCTTGGTACACAAAACCAATAATATATGTCTTAATGCTGCCAGCCCAGCGTTTATGGAAGATGTAAAAAAAAATTGTATTTAAATTAGAAATACTAAAATTAATATTTATTGACTCCGTGTTTCATTATCATTAGAAATTAGTTTGTTCTTGGCTAAACAGTTTATAGCAAGATATAAATATGTTCCATTGACCTATTAACTGGCCCAATATATTATGGAGTTATTGACAGCCGCAGTAAAATTTACTAACAGCTATTAAACCTTGTAACATGCTTGATATGCCTCTGTCCCTGTAATTCCCGGGAATTAGGTGTGTGTGTTTTTTTTTTCTTTTTTAGGATAATCTTCTGCTGATATTAAATTCTCCCAAGATTTTAATATGTTGTCTAAGTTTATGGCTCATAAAATAAACCTAGAGCTTACAAAAATTTACATGACAATATTATTTTTTTTTAAAAAGGGCATGTAAATTTTAGTACAGTAAGAATGATGATATAAACCCCTGGAACACATAAAAAAAAGTTCCCCAAACTGTATTAAAGGGATATTTAGGGTCTTATTTCAACACACAAAGCCGACAGACTGGCAGGGAAGGCCAGTGCGCGTGGAGGGCCACGGACCATAACTGAAGCCTGGTTGGGCTCAGACAATCCACACCACGACCAAAACCGGCATCCAGGCGGGGCATCCCTCTGTGCACCGGGGTCCAGCATGTGCCATCAGATGCTTTCCTGTATGGCCCAGGGCTGTCCAGCAGACTGTTCTCCCCATCCGAACCTGGCTGGAGCAAGGTGGGCTCAGGGAGCTCCCCCAAGGGTCTCCTCCAGATGCCACCTTCCGGCAGGCTGTGCTGGGCTGCTGGACAACCGCGTCTGTTCTGAACCAGACCATCAGCTTCCTCGGCCTCCGTCCCCCTGTCTCTGGGTAGCCGCAGGCAGAGACACCTTCCCAGGCAGCAGAACCTCACCAGGTCCACTTCTTGTTCCTGCCCCTGCAAAGCCACACCCAAGTTCCCTCTGGTTCTGCTATTCCATCCTCAGGAGGATGTTACAGTCCCAGGACGGCGGTAACCAAGCATCACAGACAGTTTAGAACAGTGGAAATGTATTCTCTCGCGCTCTGGAGGCCAGGGCTCTGAAACCCAAGGGTCGGCACAGCCTTGCCTCCTCCAAGGGTTCTAGGGTCAGAATCCTCCCTCGTGTCATCCAGCCTGGCTTTCTCGGCTGTGGCTGGGTCACTCCGATGTCTGCAGCCCCCTGCAGGTCACCTCTTCTTCTGTCCGGGTTCGGGCTCCCCTGCCTTTCTCTCCCACTTCTTCCTGGATTTAACGCCCACCCAGATAATATGGGATGATTGTCGTGGTTAATTTTCTGTGTCAACTTGGCTTGGCCACCATCCCCAGATACTTACCAAATATAAGTCTAGATCACTGCAAAGTGATATTCTGGGTGAGATTAACCTTTAAATCAGTAGACTTTGAATGAAGCAGGATACCCTCCACACTGTGGGTGGGCCTCACCCAATCAGTTGAAAAAAGACTGAGGTCCATGGAGGGGCGGGGATCTCCACCAGCAAACAGCCTTCAGACTCGAGCCGCACCCTCAGCTCCTCTCTGGGTCTCCAGCATGCAGCTTGCCGTACTGATTTTGGATTTGCCAGCCCCCACGATTGTGTGAACCAAGATTTATTTTAAGCAAGGGTGGGCTTAAAGGGAGCTCCGCCGAGGGTCTCCTCCAGATGCCACCTTCTGGCAGGCTGCACTGGGCTGCTGGACAACCATAAAATAAATCTCTCTTTTTAGGTATACCTAGACACCCTATGGGTTCTGTTTTTCTGGGCAACTCTGATAAATACAATAATCTTATTTATCTCAAGATCCTGAACTAATTTACACCTGCAAAGATCCCTTTTTCAAATAAGAATTCATTCGCAGGTCCGAAGGACGCGGATACATGCTGTCAGGGGCCATCATTCAATCCATCGCAAAATGAAATGCACAAACATAGTAGGGAGTGAGGCTAGGGAGAATCCCATGAACCTCCCTTGTCATCTAGGAAAGATGTTTCTATGTGTCTTACTGGATATCCGTGTCATCCGGGAACATCGGGACTGGTGAATGTGTCACAGCTTAACAGAGGACCAATACCCATGGTGAGCCATCATGACTTCTGTAGTGATTCTGGGAGACTCAGGCCAGAGGGAGCCAACAGCACACTAGCCAGCCGGCATCCAGGCAAAAGCCTGAGCCTCGCTTCTAGACGGGCTTTGCTTTCCGGAGGGTTCGACGGTAATGGCCTCTGCTAGGGGTGCATTCAGTCCGAAAGGGATGAATCCAAACCGCAGGACAGCACCGTGATTCGGTCAAGCTGAACCAGCTAGTTGCTGCCCGGATCGTGCTTCCGGCAGGAAAGAGGGGCCTGTGTTCGTGTCCAGGGCCCAGGCAGATGTGTGGTGGATCAGCCAGTGACGCCCGTCAAGTGCAGAAAAGCGAAGTGGGTGGAGAAGATGGTCAAGTGCATGCTGAGTCCTGACAAGGCACCCAGAGGAACACTAAGACTGTGGACACAGAGAGGGGCCAACTCAGTCCCTTGGCAAAGGAGTTGAAAATTGGGTTGGAGAAGCTCAGTTACAATATCAGCATTTACCTATTCAGGTGTCGTGTGTATCTGTGCAAAATATATTGGTGAAGTGAAGTGTGTACGTAGAAGCTATTTGTACGTGGTGTTTTAAAAAAAGTTAAATGGATGTGTGTGCATACGTGTTATACACACACACACTGACATCATGGTGGATGGAATATTGGCCCCCCCCAAAAAACAGACCCCAGTCCCTGGAACCTGTGAATGTTTCCTTCAATGCTGAGTTCATAGATGTGACTGAATGAAGGGTCTTCAGATGCGAGACACACCGGGATATCTGGGTGGGCCCTGAACGCCATCACAGGGGTCTTATCAGGAGGGAGGTTGAGGGAGACTTGCCACAGGCCGCGGTGGGATGGCCATGGGACCAGAGGGCAGAGACTGGAGCCACAGAACACCAACAGCCACCAGAAGCTGGAAGGGGAAGGAATGGATTTCCACACTGAGCTTCCTGGGGAAGCAAGGCCCTGCCTGCACCTCGATTTTGACCCAGTGAGACTGATTTGGGACTTCTGACCTCCAGGACCATTAGTAAACTTCTGTTGTTTAAAGCTATCCAGTTTGTGGTAAGTTGTGGCGTCAGCCACAGGAAGGCCTGCCAGTGCCTGATGTGGCTAGAGGTAGTAGGATGGCGCTTCCCGGCCTTGTGATCAGGACGAGCCAACCCAGGCTATGGGATAATTAATGCGGCCCATGAGTCTCACCTGCCTCCCAACTCCATGGGCCCATGGGCCCACATTGAATGGTGTCTCCCGGGGACCCAGTATCTAAGGGACTCAGAGTGGCTTCCTGGAGGTGGGGACATTGGGTCTTGATACTGATCCCATGGCCTCTTCTACTGTCCTTTGTCCTTCTTGGCAGTGGTCTTGGCATGGCCTATCTCTGAGACTTTTACGTCCCAAATCTAAAAGCTGCTTTGATTTAGGTCATGAATATCTTTGATTTTGCTTCAAGCATCCTACTGTTTTTTGTTTGATTGTTTTTGTTGTTGTTGTTCTTTTGTTTTGTCCTTTGGCTGTCAGAATGGAGCCTCCAGGATGCACTTTTCTGCAAGGTGCATATTTAAACATAGTGTGGGAGAGCGGGCTGCACCTTCTTGGCACCAGGGCTCTCCAGAGTCAAGGGCTTCCCGATGACACTGGGGCAAAGGCCAGTCCCTAACAACAAGAGAACAAAACCCTCTCCTCCCCAATTTGGGTACCTCTTAACTCTTTGCACAGAGGGCCTCTCTTAAGTCAGATTGGTTTCAATGAACAGAATTGGTTCCATCTTTCTGTATAAGCCAGCCTATCTCACTACAGACCACGGCCAACTTCCTCAGAATTCGACTTGGATTTTCAATAATTAATGCCCCAACCCTAAGCCATTCTCTGGTCAAAAAAGAAAGCAAACCAAACCAAAACAACACAAAACAAAAACAAAAAACATACATATTTTTTAAATTCCCAGCTGGGAATTAGTCAGAGTCTCAGCAGGAAACAGATGGCACATTTAAATGAGAATAATTCAAGGAGAGCTTATTTACAAAGGATCTAATTACAGGGGTGTGGGGGGGTGGAAGCCATAAGGAGCAATGCAAAAGCCCCCCACCCCATGCCCAAAGGGACCAGGAGAGGAAGGGGGGGCAGATCTGGGAAGGAGGGAGGATAAGTCAGGGCAGACCCTAGTTGGAGGAAGCAGGGAAGCCTGTGGGGAGACACAGCCAGCCTGAGGAGCCTTGCGGGGGGGAAACTCTCCTAATGGGTTCTAACCACCCTCTCATCTCCAGGCTGGGGTCCTGATTGGCTGAACCCACGGGCCAGAGCCCACTGCAGCAACCCCAGGCTGAGGACAAGGGTCAGAAGGATGAAGGGAGGACCCCAGCATGAGCTGGAACCAGTATTCTTTATTTCTGCCTCATTTCCCCAAAAGTATGCCTAGCTATTTGGAGCAAAAGTAGTGTGGAAACTACACTACAACTATACTAACCCACCCCCAGACTGCAGACTGAGCTCCTGAGGAGCCATTGCCAAAAGGAAAACACAATAATTTCTCTATCTTTTTGCTTAAAGAGAGCCAGAACATCCTTTGCTTTTTCATGAAGAGCCTTTACAAGAAGACATTACACAAAGAAGTTATTAACGTCAGTAACCGCTGGTTGCTGTGAACTCAAAGTGATATCCTTCGGTGTGTCTTGTCTTGGATAAGCAAAGGCTGTGCAGATAACACTGAGACTTAGCTCAGCACAGGTTGGATATACAGTTTTCTTGGGCTCCAGGAACCTTTGTAGAATTTACACTGATGACAAACTAATAACCACATTATGGTGTTTTCCTTATTAGCTATCATCTCATTCTTATTGTGTTTAGGAGATTTTATTAGGCTTCTCTAGAGGAACAGAACCAAAGGGATGTGTATACAAAGAAAGACATTTATTATAAGGAATTGGCTCACATGGTTCAGAAGGCTGGTGAGTCCAAATCTGTGGTGTGGTCCAGGAGGGCTGATGGTGCAGCTTCAGGCTGGGGGGTATCTGCTGGAGAATTAACTCTTGCTCAAGAAGGTCAGTTTTTTTGTTCCAGCCAGGCCTTCGACTGATTGGATGAGGCCCACCTACCTGGTGGAGGGCAATCTGCTTTATTCAAAGTTCTCTGAATTACGTGTTAATCTCATCCAAAAACACCTTCCAAGTGGATACACACAGTTAATCATTGCAGAGGTGTAGTAAATGTTTCTGGTGTATCCCACAATGGCAATCTGTGATGCTGTTCTTCTATGCTACCATAGGAGTTCACATCAATCCCTATCCTTAGAAAACCAGGAGTAGAAATGGTGAGGTTGGCAAACTAAAATTAAATCTATGTAACATGCTATTGCCAACTCTTTTAATCTGGAGGTGGCCTGCAGCTATCCCTAACTGTGGTCACTGCCATGTTGAGATCTTGGGGAAGAATTCCATTGAGCCAACAGTTTGAACAAAATGCACTAGAGACTGGGTCACATGAAAATCTTCCTACATTCCTTAAGTCTTAGCAACAGGACCAAAGAAACAGAAGGTCAAATAGCATTCCAGAAGCATTGTTGTGGAGTGACCAACTCAGACAATTCACAATCCAACACAGTCATGAAGGTAGCAACATAAATAGATGAATTTTGGGTATTGCCCACTTTATTCACTTGGGCAACTACTTGATTTAAAGCTTATAACTTATCAAAAACAATTTTGAAGCCTTTAAAATATGTTCTTGCAATATTTCTACAGCTTGATGGAGACCATGAAACGGGATGGTTTTCACCAAAGTTGGCCTTGAATTCTCCTGGAGATTATAACATTGGAACCCGACTCATCTTTCTCCATCTGGATGTTTCCAAAGAGCCTCAGGCCTTGAGTTCTGGGCAGAGGAAGATGAGGTCCACACAGTACCAAGTCGATAAACTCGTAAAGGGTTTCTCAGTGAATGGTGGTTATGGAGAGCCAATCAGAGTGGCTCAGGTCAAGAGATGATGAATTCCAAACGCCTTTGCTCTTTGCCTATTTTATTGGTGACTACTCTTTGCTCCCCCAAACAGAACTTAGTAGAGTGCCAACAAGTCCCTTGGCAGAGGGGCACTGCCTCACATCCCTGTAATACGCAGTTTGTAGAGAATGAAAGCGGCTTTGGTTTCCTTTTGTATCAGCGCACCCAGTTACCGACGTGACACTGTGGTTTCCTCGCTCGGCTTTGAAATATAGTAAACTCACAAAAGCTACTGTCGAGTTCAGAACAAACACAGGGGGTATGTTTAGTTATTTGTTTTTGTAGTAAAATAAAATATTTATTATCCACAGACACCTACTGTGAACAGAGGGGGAGGCCACTGTGTTTTATCTCGCCGGTGTCATGTTTGACTTCCATTAGGGATGGATTATAGACCTGTGGGTTTTCATGAATTCAGAAAGTCCACTTTGAACACTGATTTCAAAGCCTACAGGGGGTGTGAGAATGCAAGAACACAGCTTTGGAGGAAGGAACCTGTTGCATCTCGCAAGCACCTTGTGTTTGATAAGGCAGATTGGAGGTTCCCTGCGAGACAGAGGCCAGAATGCTTCTCCCTTAATAAGACGACTTTAAAGGAAGCTTTCCTATTGTTTCCTCCACACTTTGCTCAAGGTGTACACAATTAATTCAGTCTTGGAGTCCTGAGAAAATCACCATTGTATCAGTCGGGTTTGCCTTCTCGGTCTCTCTAACTCATCACAGGGAATTGGAAAGTATGATAAATCATCAGGGGTTGCTGTCTTTATGCTTCTATGCCTGCCAGGCTGGCTTTGCATACATGTGTGCATTCACGCACCAATACCCACACTTCAGAACTTTGAACCTACGAGAGAAGGTGACCAAAATGAAGAAGATGACCACCTTTGACACCCATCTAGAGACCTATCACGCCTACACCCAATTCTGAGCATACACTTAAAAATACTTTGGCAGGCTGGAGTTCCTCTATTGGAGGGTACGCTGGATGGGAAAGGATGGAAAAGCTGAAGGAACCCTCATTTTTCCTGAAAACAAAAGAGTAAGGATATATCCAGCTGATGACCTCAAGAATGTGGAATTCTGTCTCAGGGAAGAAAGTCTGAATTTATTCTGTACTGTCAGGGAGGCTAAATGCAAGGGTCATGGTCAGGATTTCATGGAGTTGAGTTTGGGGTCTTCAGAGGAGAAGTCCTATTGGCCTCCTCAGAATCCTGAGAGATATTATCACAGCAGGTATCTGGCGGAGATGGGGGAATCCCTTGGTGGACAAGATGTAGAGGGTGAGAGGACTGGATTAAGTATCAAGGACAGCTGTGGGGTTGGAAAGTTCCCCGGTCCAACCACTGAGAAGCCATCCCCAGGGAAACTTTATAGCAAAATTGATTATACGCAAATACACAAAGGGACTTGTCTGTCTGCCTTCTCCTTCCAAGAATATCCAGGGACACTCTAGTCCTTGCCTGAACTAACATTGAGCATCACAGAAAGATTGTCCTTTTCTTCTTTATGTCCTACTGAGATGTCTAGGTCTTGATTCACTCACACCTAGAGACTATCGTAATAGTCCTAGGACAAGCACTCCCTTCACCCCTGAGGATTAAGGCCCAGAGAGTGTGACTGAGATCAGACAATTTTGCTTTTCCTAAGTGACATGAACCACCCAAATGAAAGCATGGACCTAATTCAAGTTATTTTCCATAATGTCTTTTTTTAAGGATAAATCCCAGAGGAGGAGCAATATAGAGATCACTCAACTGGGAACTAGCGAAGCTGGAGAAACAGGGAGGCTTTGGCTTAGGCTCAACATTGAAAGTTACTCAAGTAAACTTTTGGGTTTGCCAAAGTAACACTTTGTGTTTATGTTTGCCTTTTTAATTCCTGAATTCCTCAGACTTGAATGGTGGCTCTCATTTTTTGATCTAGGCGTTCAATAAATACTAACTGAGCATAAGCAGGACAGAAGAGTTCTCAGCTCTTCCATAATAATTGGCAAAACATGTGTGAGTGTGGCTAGGTCTCTGCAGGTATGGCCCCAGGAGTCAGAGGACTCTCTCAGTTCCTGACACCCTACTCTTCCATCCCGAGCTACCCGCCTTTCTCCTGACCATCCACCTGCCCTGTAAACGATCAGCCGTTGCATTTCAATGCATCCACTTTCTAGCTGTCCCTTGAGTATTGACCATGCATGAGCCCCCAGTGCCTATGCCTATATCGTAGCAGAGTGCTTGGCTGTGTCCCCAACATAGTCTGCAGGTGATGTTGATGTGCCCAGACTGTGACTCATGAGTCCATCAACTCTCCATGAGTTCCATGATAGATTTGCTTCTGGCTTCCAACCTTCTGGAATCCCTCCAGATGCTGTGGATTCCTACCAGCCAGGTTTCTAGCAGACGTGGGCTCTGGAGCAGGAATCTCTGATGTGGATTAATTATTGACTCTCTGAACCGGGAATTCCGATATCCTTGATTTCCGGGAGCGATTTGTGTGTGGTTCCCAACCAAGCAGCAGCGAGTTGATGGGAAGAAGCAAGATTGTCACTAAGAGTGATAATACAATGGGTCAGTGAGTCAGCACGTTACCTAGGCCACTGCCCGGGTGGCTTCACTGAGAGCAAGGCATTGTAGCCGGAGAACAGCTGAGGAAGCACACGGCTTAGGACTAGTTAGAACCACCACAGCCATTCTGGTTCACACTTAGCCCTCAGAACACTTAGGTCAACTTCTGAAAGACCATATACTTGCAAGGCTGAGGCATTTCTTGGAGAGTGAAAGGAGAGAATCGTGACTCATCTCTGGGGATGAGACCCATCTTCCTTCAAGATCTTTGCTGGCTCTCCAAAGCCACAGGGAAGCAATTTGGGAATCAAGTGACCAACTTCTTTCCTTTTACTTTTCTTTGCTTTTTTCCCCCTTCCCATTTGCTCTCTTTCTAGAAGTATTATGGAAACCTATTGGGTTTGGCAAGGGAGCCTATCACTGAAGACTTAATTCTTCTGTGAGCAGAAGCAGTGGTCATTCAGGGGCTGTGTGTCTGTCAGGTTCACAGACAGATACACAGAATGATGTTCATCCAGACAGCAACTAGAAAAGAGCCCCAACTCTGTTAAAACCCTGATAGTCCACTTGTATATACTGGGTGGACTTGTGATGTCATTGCCAGAATGTGGAATTCCTGTATTTTTCTTACACATCAAATAAATGTTGTATCACATTAGATAAGAGTATCTTAGAATGTTTTAAAAAGCATTTAGGGGATTTATTTTCCCTTAAGGTAAATGCTATCAAAATGGCATTCTTTCTGTGTTTTCTGTAATAGCTACGCCCCTGCAACACTAAGTTCATGAGTCAAGCTCAGAAATTTCTGGAAACTAAGAGTCAAGTTTCCCATAGCAACCTCCCTTTTTCCATTGCACGCAGTTGTTACGGTTCTGTCATTACCCGATTCCATAATAATAAACAATAAGACAGAACACAGCTCCTTAATCTCTTCTCTGAAATAGGTAACCACATGCAGAGAGCACGCAGACTAACACCCCACCTGGCTCAGATGAGCTGAGGATCAGGATGTCTACCCCATGAGCAGAGAGACTTAAAACTTGAACCTTTTCACGTTTCATACTTTCATCCCCAAAGTAGGAGCACCCCTACTTCCTTAGACTGAGCTATGGGCAGCCACACGTAATCCCCAATCCTGGCCTGGCCAGCCTCATCACTGGCATGAAGAGCAACCTAACCGTGAAGATCTTCCCACATGCACCAAATGCACCATCGTAGATGGCGTCTACGCCCTCGGTGTCACGTTCCTTCCCTGGAAGCAGCTGCTCCCATGAATGGTCTTTTCCCAGGACACCGAGAAGCAAGTCACAGCATTTACTAGGTCCACAGGGACCCCTGGGAGGCCACAGAATCTTCCTGAGCTCATGGGGTTCTGCCAGGCAGGGTTCCAGGCTCTTCACAGCTACAGTGTGTCAAGGGCACACTCCTTGCCTGAGCGCTGCTTTAAACAGTTTGCTGTCTTCATTAAATCTTCACGATACCCTTCAAAGGAAGTATTTTGTTCTACTCCCATTTTACCAGGGACAAAACTGAGGCACCCCCAGTTTCAACAACTTTCCCAAGGTCCCTCAGCTGGAAGGGGACAGAGCCAGGCAGGCACTCTCGCTCTCCTGTCTGGCTTCCAACCTTGAGCTACACTGACTTCAACTTCAGAGAAATGCCACACTTGTTGTTTTGGTTGTAATAAGTCCCAGACTTTACCAGGAATGTCAAACCTGCTGACCTTAACTTCTTCACCCAACTGTTCTGCAGGAGGAGACTGGCTTGTGTTCTGAACGCGGCCTCGCGTGGCTCGCTTATTCCAGCAAACACCTCCCCGTGTGTGGGAGAGCTGATGCTTTCCAGCCCTCTGAGGCTCCTGCTGCTCACTTCCCGACTTGATGGAGGCCCGTCCTGGGCACCCTTCTCGTCCTGCTCCTCTTATCGGTCAGAATCAGGGCCTTTGGAAGCCCTAACACAGGCACAGGACCCATTTCTCTATGGTGTCAGCTCCCCCGCACCCCCTCCGGCCCGGTGATCTTCTCCTGGGCCTGCCTCTGGCCCTGGCCCTGCGCTCTTTGGAGGAATGCGTGTGTTTTAGTCAATGTTGCATCCTCTGCTCCCAACACCATATGCAGGGCTCGGTGCGTACAGAATGAATGAATGAACAGAGGAAGCTGAAGTGCATAGTTCCCTTGAAGGTTCCTTTTGAAATGTTGAGAAAGAATGAGAATGTGAATTTAGATATTGCCATAGCCACTCCAGCATGGGGACACCAAGTACCCATGTTTGGGGGAATGGAGGACTGGTTCGGCTTGTGTTTTAGGACATTGCTTGACCCAGTGGTCCTCAGGCAGTTGGTCCTAATTGATTTAAAATTAAACAAAGAGTGGCAGTTCTCAGATGGGTCAGAGGCAAAAAGGGCACAGGGGTGTCTGTCCAGGAAGCCATCACCCTCGGTGCCCTTGTCATAGAGGCTGTGGCTGCCCACCCGAATCCCCTGTCCCAGTTTCCAGGATCTCCGGGGCTGTAAACCCCATGCCCCCCTCTGCCACAACCAATGACTGGCTGATCTGGTAGCACGAAGACCAGGTGTCTTGTAAGGAGTGTGATGCCCATTCCATGGCTCCCTTCAACCTCCCTTAAAAGGAAGACCAGACATCAGCAGAGAACACACCCTTCCTCAGCTCATTCCTCTTTCCCAGCTTGCTTGCCATGCCCCTGTTAAAGTGTTTCCTGAAGCTCATTCCCTCAGTTAGCAATGAGCACACAAAGCCCGGCCTCTGCCTGCTTTGGGAACCTGGCCTAAGGCGGAAGCATACAAGGGAGCCCTTCGGCTCCGGTGAATTATAAAAAGGCTGTGGAATGCGGAGGCCTCCTTTAGCCAACAAAAATCTACCTGCTGGAACGAACCCGTGTTTCAGAGACGTGATACAAGCAGAGATACACAGGAAAGGAAATGTTACATTCACTGAGTATTTCCGTGAAGATCCAGGTGGCCAGGACACAAATTACAGACCCTCTATTCGTTTTCTCCGGCTGCGGGACAGAACTGCCCCAAACGGGGAGCCTAAAACAGGAACAATGTATTCTCTTGACGCTCCAGAGCCAGAAGCGCAAAACCAAGACCTTAGCAGAGATCATTCCTCCGCCCCGCGAGGCTGTTTTGGAGAACCTGGTCCATGACGTTTCCCAGATCCTGGGGGTGCCAGCAATGCTCCGTGCTCCTGGATTTGTAAATGGGTCACTGCAGTATCCGCCTGTCTTCAATCCTCAGCGGCCTTCCCTTTCCCTCTCTGTCTTCCTCTCTTCTTGCGAGAACTGCCGTCCCTGGGATTAGGATTCACCCTAAATCCATCTCTTTTTGATTGGTTTTTCAAGATGCTAAGTTGTTCTGGCAAGACCCCTTATTCCAATAGGGTCTTATTTGCAGGCTCTGGATGGATAGACCTTTTTCTGAGGGCTGGCACAATTCAACCTGCTCCGTATACTTTTGTAACCGTGGGTCCTTTGCCAATATTAAAAAAAAAAAAAAAAGTCCACGTGTTATCAACAATGAGGATTTCTTCCTTCTACTCCACCCATGGGTCCTCCGGGACTGGGTGCTGCTTCCAGAGCCACCGATAGCAAACTCTTCTATCGGTGGCTCTGGAAGCAGCACCCTGTCACCTGCCAACCGTAATGAAGGGCTGGGCTGGGTCCCCGAAGTCAAACCACTATCAAGCAATAATCCCCTTGGAATCCTTCCTGACAGCAGGTGACATGCAGTTTGAACCCTCAGAACCTTTGAATGCTTAAGAATTTGGCCCCGGGGCGCCTGGCTGGCTCAGTTGGTTAAAGCCTCTGCTTTCGGCTCAGGTCATGATCCCAGGGTCCTGGGATCGAGCCCCGTATTGGGCTCTCTGCTCAGCAGGGAGCCTGCTTGCTTTCCTCTCTCTCTACCTGCCTCTCTGCCTTCTTGTGATCTCTGTCTGTCAAATAAATAAATAAAATCTTAAAAAAAAAAAAAAGAATTTGGCCCAGAGTTTATTCCTAAAAGTTCTAGAGTCAGGACAGATTTACATGAAATAGAGATGAAAAAAAAAAATCAACGTGATGCCTGGTATATTCCACTTATCACTCCTTCTCTCTTTGCCTTTCACTTTTCGGATCTATCAATCACGTGTGACTTTCTTCTGAAGTCATCACTTGCCTTTCAAAACTCTGGAGCAAGCATCACACCTATGACTCAGAGAGCATCCTTAAGAACTCAGCATCAACGTACAAGAGACATTTAATCTGAGTCATCCCCAAAGTCCCCGTGTAGCTCCACCAACAGTCCTAGATGGCTCTCTCCTTATGTCTCCTGCTCCTAGAAAATTCTCTATGCACTCACAGTCTGTGGCAATGGGATCCGGGAGCACCTCAGAAAAGGCGAAGCCTCCTGGCCAGCGGACAATGGACGTATTAGAGTGATTATGGTGATTCACTGCCAGGTATGGCAGCATCACCATTCGGGAAGATTCTCAAGGAGCCTTAGAAAATCATTACGGCCCACAGACTTGGTGCTGAGCCCAGCAGGAAATGCACAGGGGTGTTGACACGCTGCAAAGAGTTGGATCCAAGACTGCCTGTGTTGCCGGGATGCCACGTACAGACAGGCCAACACGATCTGTCCTGGTGCCATCAACATGAGAAGCTTCTAGAATGTTGTTAGTCATGAAGGAAAGTGTCTACAGCATGGTGTTCGTACTCTAGAATAGTCTCTTCTGTCTGATTAATTTGGTCAATAAGAAGCCAACTGAGTGGTGCGTGATGAGTTGTTTCAAGAATCAAGTGACTTTTACGTGCAAAAAGTGAAATTATGGCTGCTGATTATGATGTGATCATTAATACAATTATTTTTAATTAAGAATTTTTATTACACCTCATCAACAGAAGTGACAGGTATACTGTGAGATAGACCTGCTCCCTGATGTAAAAGCTCTTCATTAGGACAAATCCAAGCAAAAATTATCCATTTTTACTATGTTATATGAAATGCCCGGCCATCTCCCCAAAGATAAAGAGCTTTAGTTCTGCTGGAGTTTTCCTAAAATTCACCAATGTCCCAGGTTCTAACCTGAGGAACTGGGGGTTTAGACCAGAAGCCTAGAGTCTGGGTGCCATGTTCTGAGGGACACCCTAGACTCTGAATCCCTTTGAATGTGCTGGGTGTGGACTCAGACATACAGAGTAGCCTTCAAAATGTCTACACTCCTGTCTGTTGTCACAGAGGCGCCAGGATGCCCAGCACCCTGTCCCTTTAGGGGTGACTCATCACTGGCAGAGGTAGCACCCTTGTCGTCACACAGGGAGGGATGTTTGCTGTGGATGGTTTGGAGCTGAAACTGTCCTCGCCGAGCAACATAAAACTCACTTTAATTAACGTCAATATATTTCTTTATATCCACAGCCTCTTGGAGGAGCTAACGCAAAACAAACCAAAGGGAGGAAAAAAATCTCAATTGTTTGGGGGATTTTAAGAGAATTCTTTAATATCAGATTAAGCCCATTTTGATTGTAAATCTATTTTCAGCTCAACATTACCAAAGAATATTACAAGAAAACTCTGTTTTATGAAGTTATTATGATTTAAACCATTCTCTCTCTGCTCTTTCTCTCTGACTCTCTCCCGCACACATTCATTCTCCAGAGGATCTAAAAATAAGCCTGAAGCTATACATGTCACTGCTCCAGGTTTATCCCACAGACTAAGGAGTTTTTCACAAAATACCTTTATTATTTTCTAGGGCTCTGCTGCGGTATCTGGAAGCAGAGACTGTTTGAGACGTGAACCGTAAGGGAGATGGGGCTGTTCCCAGACAGAATCGCCATCCTCCTCATTCCCATCACCGGCATGACCCGTGGTTCCTACAAATTTTGGAGGTCTGCCATGACCTAATTTTAATAGTCCTTTTTCCCCATGGTATTTCCACACCAGGATCTCCACTGCGTGCCCGTCTTAGCTGCGTGTGTGACACACTTTGTCACCATTTCTCTAACGGTGAAAGCAGCATGAGGGGCCTTGCAAGGTGTTTTTACATGGCTCAGGCCGGGGTCTGCCTGCGTTTTGGAAAAGTGACTCAGGAAGGGTGCAAGGTGCTCTCCGGGGGTTTGTGAACATTCTGCGTTCCACACAGGACAGCTCGGCTTCCAGCTTTGGAAACGGGTTTCCAGGTCTGTTCTGGGGACCGTTTGGGAACATGGAGAGGAGTGGAAGCCAGTTGGCAGCCGTGATTCATTCCCCAGCCCCATCTTCTGTGCCTGCGGGTTGCCAACAGAGAATGCACCAGACAGGATGTGGAAAAGGTGTTTTCAGTGATGGCCGGGACCCGGAAGATTCCAGAGAGCAGACCCCTCTGACCATAGCCAATGACTGAAGGACTCCCTGGAAAAACCACACGGTGTGCCAAATTTTGTGAATCCACACGTCATGACCAATTGTAACAAAGGGAAGCACAAGATATTTTAACAGTTGTTATCATGGATGTGCTCCTACATCAACTCAGTATGTAGAAAATTAATTTATGAATAATAGTAAACTTTAAAATAAAAAATTTCTTTCTGAAAGCTTCGCTTTTTGTTTGTTTGTTTTTGGTTTTGTTTTTGTTTTTGTTTAAGTAAACTCTACGCCCAAAGTGGGGCTCAAACTCATGACCCTGAGATCAGGAAGCACATGCTCTATAGACTGGGTCTGCCACATTGCCCTTAGCTCTGGTTCTGGAGACATTTTGAGGTGTCCCCTGAAGCAGGAAACCCCAGAATTAGCATTCAGATATTCCCACAGCTTAATAGCTCACTGCGTAAATCTCTAGCCGAGCTCTGGCCCAGCTCACTACATTGTCACAGTTACAACTTGCCTAATTATCCCAGGAATGACACTTGCTGGGCCCTGTCACATGCCAAGGACAGTGCAAGTTGCTTGATAGCCCGTGGCCCATGTAAGCAGTGGTAGATCCTGCGGGTCTGTCTTATAATTGTTATGATCTTCTCACAGGGATAACCGTTACCACATTAAATATGTATGTTAATTTTGAAATACGCCATTGGTTTATGAAAGTCATCTTGGAGTAGAGATAATGTAGTTTTATGGCCTCCATTATACAGATGAGGCAAACCAAGACAGAAAGACAAAGGACTTGCTCAGGGGTACATAGCTCTTCAGTGGCAGAAAAGGGCATTAAGGCCAGTTTTCCTTTGCACAGGAGTTTGGTTTTGATGCTTTTCTCCTAGTGAATAAGTTTGAGAAAATCAGGGCTGATTCACGTTCCCTGAAGGTCCCCAAGAGTGTGGGGAGGTGTTGGAGGAGATGGAAGAGACACCTGACCTGGGACCAGACTGGCCTGGCATTTCCATCTGATTTCCTCTGTCAGCTGCCTTTCACTCTCTCCTCTTTCTCTTTTCCTCTTCTCCTGGGGCCTTGATATGATGACTGCAAGTCTGTGGGTCACGAATCAGCTGCACAAGAAGCTATGAAGGTCACCTCCTCTCCTACAGGCTTCGTTGGCCGACGTTTAGGGCTCGACATTCCTGTGTGTTGCAACGACGGTGGGGGCCCATGTCAGCAACATCGTGTGACCCGACACAAACTGAATGTAGGGCTGTCAGGTGATTCATGGGACACTAGGAAAGCCTCTCCATCTGTGTTATTTTATACCCATATAAATAGTCATACGTGATTGAACCTTGGGACTTAGCGAGTGTGGGAAAGTGATTGCTTTATGGAAAAGGACTCTTCTTCCCATGCTCTGTCAACTTCCCCATGACCCAGCTTCCAGGATCCCTTTCAAGACAGTTCTGTTGGAAGGTAAAATGCTCATGAAGACGAGCACTACCCATCAAAGCTGTGTGGTGCACCAACAAGGCGTCCAAGTTTCTCACTGAGCACTGAGCTCGCAGGACGCACTGGGCCACGTGCTCCCAGCCGGGGTGCCCGGTAGAGCGCTTGGCATGCAGTCGTGGCTGTCCACCCTCCCAGATGTCACACTTTGGAGATGCAGCTCTTCTGGGAGGCATGCAGTCTTGCCCTTTGCTTGGTGAATCTTTGCAGCGGGTCAAGTTTGGTTCTAGCATCTTGCATCTGAAGGAAGTGAGGATTGCTCCTGGGAAGAAAGTGGAGCAAGGAAGCATGCGGGAAGACCGGGTTTCTGAAACAAGGTGCTCCGTGAAGCCAAGTCCTGGGGACTGCAATGAGCCTCCCCTAGGCCAGGTCTGTTCTCACTTGTCCATGACCAAGATCCATCCAGAGTGAGCTTGACAGGTGGAGACCCTGGCCAGGCTTCCCAGGGCTTCTGGCTATGGGATGAAGAAATGACATGAAAATATGTGATTTTTCTCCCCAAGAGAACCACATTGTGTCTATGAAACATAATCTCCTCCCCTGTATAGCCCCTCCCACACCTTTGCTCCTGCTCCTCTAGCCCACTGGGACCTACCCTCCAGCCTACAGAGCACAGCTGACACGTTTATAGATGGGATTTTACTGGGGTATTTCCAACTGCCCATCAAGGGCCTGCCTACACCCCAGGACCCCCTCCCTCATCTCCACCATGCATGGAACACAGAGGATGCTGGGGCCGGGGGCAGGTCGGTGATGGAGGGACAGGACCACTTTCACCTGCACTTCTACTCTAAGCTCTTATGACATTTTGCTTCACCTGACAAGGAAAAGAAGCCTAGAATGAGAATTTGGGGGAGAGTCCTCATAAACTGGGACGGTCTCCTTTGAAGGAGGCCAGCAGCCTCTGGAAGTTGCAAAGCTTTCCTACTAGTGTTTCTCATGTAGCACATGAGTGGGCACAGCCTCTACCCCTCCCAGTTACAGCAGGGGACTCTGTTCCTGGTGTCTCATTTTACTGAGGGAATTGAACCTTTAAATTATATTGCATGGCCATGTTGTGGGAAAATTCCAGATATCCAGAGCTATAGTTAATGTTCTGGTGAGTTTTTACACTGAAGAAATGTTCAAAATAAAATGCAGGTCATGTCAGGCATAGAGACTATGCCAACAAAATAAAAAAGTCATCTTTAAGCCCATATGCAAGAAAATCAGTCCTGCTCCTAGTCTGCTGCAGAAATGATTATTCCAGCAGCCACAAGTGGTAGAGTTACATTGTCCAGAAACGGGAAGAATGAGAAGTTCCGGAGGCCAGCCCTGCACCTCCCCGGGGAGAAGTGGGTGCGGCGGGGATCTCCAGCCCAATCTGGGGCTCCGGGAGTGTCAAGATCATAAAGCTTGTAAGGTGAGGCTTTGCACAGGTACCAGTGGGCAGATATACAGTGGGAGGCAGGTGAACCAGACGTACGAGGCATGGCTTACCTGCAGACAGACTCAGGTCCAGATGCAGACTTAGTGCAGATAGAAATATTAGGTAGCAGATGTACAGATATGTAAGCAGAGATATAATACAGGAAGGAAGGGAAGTGCACGGTGAGCTGTAGACCCGGAGGTAAATAGATATTTCTCCCACACATGTGTGCCCCTGTGTGCGACTCTGGGGGCTTCAGAAATGGAATGGGATCTCTGTTTCCAAAAAAGCCCCCATGTAGTTATCAAGATATCAAGTGATGATCATTATGGTAGAAGAGACCAGGTCAGGCCAGGAGAACCCCGTGGAGGGGTCCCTAACTCATCCCGGGGCAGAAGCACGGAGGCTGGGAGGCCGGGAGCCAGGCACCCAAGGTGCTGCCCTCGGAAGCAAGCAGGGGCATGCAGGAACACGGCCCAGCTGATGGAGCCGAACACAGCGGATCTGGGGGCATCTGCATGCCGTTTCCGACCTCCTTGGGTGTGCACACCCATGTGTTTGGCTCACACATAACACACATGTTCTATGTGCCACATTAGTTGACAGGGAGTCACAATTATCACAGACTCACTTTCCTGCATGGTCTGACCCACAGGACTTCAGTAGCCCCTCGTGGCCAATGTCGCCTACGAGGTCTGGGGGAGAGGGAGGCGGAAGTGCCCATGGTCCCCCCCAAGGCTGAGAATCCCTATGCCATGTTAGGGGAAGAGACCCGGGTGAGATTATATGGCCAGGACACTTGGAAGGCACCTGAGCAAACCTGGGGCTGTGCCTGCCAGACACATGCATCCTCCCTCGCATGGGGACAGGGACTTTATAGTGCCCGGTGGGAGGGAGGTTGATAGTGCAAGCTCTGAAGGTTCCAAACACCTGAGAAAGCACGGAAGGTCAGGGTGAAGGCTGGAGGAGGGGCAAACGCTGCAACCTGCTAGAGGTCAGCCTGGAAAGAACGCAGGAGAGGGACCACCGGCTTCCTATGGAGGACACTCGTGGAGGCACTTCCACCAGAAACCACTACAGGGTGGCCATCACTGGGAGACCATGGGGTGGGTGTGGGAGCAGTCCGAGGCCTTCCCACGGAACTGGGAGAGGGGACAGGCCACCCCAAGCATGGCTCCCAAGAAAGGACCTCCAGGCACCCCCATAAGTCACCTCCCATCTCTGACCCAGTGAGAGTCAGGGGGTCCTGTACCCTCTTCACTGGGACCCTTCAGGTCCCCCAGGCCCGGTGGCCACAGAAGCAGGGAGCCCATGACTGCTCTGTCCATTAAAGAAGCCCGTTCCAGAACATCATGACCAGTGAGGATTTCAAGAGCCCTGTGACAGGATCTTCTTGGCAGGACTTTGAGCCCCTCCCTTATCCAGATCTCTGGGATCTAAGAAGGCTGCCCAGAATTTCACCGTCCGCAGAGCCAGCCCGTCCCAGAGGCCTGGGAATGGGGCCTTTCTACTCACTGCGGCTCTTACTGTCAGACCCATTCCAGGGGTCCTGCTCCCTATAGCCGAGGGCCACAGGCAGTGCTCGGACCGTGCCTGCCACAGACTGTGGCTGTCACCGTCCTGGGCTGACCCACATCCCCACCTCAAAACTAAACTGAGCTCATGGTAGCAAAGCAAACCTCCCCAGGTCCTCCGTGATCAGTCCCTACCCCCTTTGCGGACGTGGATCAGCTATTTTTCGAAGCATCCGGTGAGGTCGTGCGCTCTCGATCTTTTGTTTAAGCCTCGTTTTTGTGGCTCCGACCACAATATTGGCGCAGCTGGCTCCTAACTGCTCCTAACTCACGGGGCTGCGGGGCAGAGAAGCACGGGTTTCTGCCGTCATTGAAATAACCGTTTGTAGGTTGAGGAGGCTGAGGAGGTAACCAACATGAGTTTCAAAAAGGAAACCTCAGAGTCATATTTGTTGGCTGCTGCCTCAAAGGATCGTCAACGGGGCCTCCTCCCTGGGGCATAACGAGCTCGCCGTGGTAATTAGAAGAGCGGACGTGGATTCCTAATCCTCTGGCGATCGCAAAGAAGGGAAATTAAAGAGAGAGAGAGGAGAGGGATGACAAGGGACAGCTCCTTTCTAAATAATACTTAATAAGAAACAAAACATCCAGGTAGCAGCCGGATGAATGGCGTGGCCCGGGCCACCTGCCACGGCTCCCCGCACACCTCTGTCCTTCAGACCCGTCCTCCGCAGCCAAGCCTGCCGCCTCCCGTCTTTTCCACACCTCGTGATGACACCAGCTTTTATCTCTCACTAATAACTCCTGACACGCTGCTGGCAAACTTTTCCAAGCGAAACCTTGGGCTGTTCCAGGTCGTGCTCATGCAAGGTGGCCGTTGGGACCCATTTGCATCAGAAATCTATGGGGGCGGTGACAAGGCACGTCCTGCTGGATGGCATGCTGGGGTCCTCCCGGCTGCTGCGGGGGGCTCCCAGCTCTGCAGACCCCCATTCACGGTGTGCTTTCTCTCTCCCAGGAGTTTGTCTTGGGGGAGCCTACTACATTGCCCTCTGCTGGCCACCGCAGGAAGGTTCTAGAACATTCTTATCCTCAATACCCAGAATGGCCATTCAGGAAGAAGATGGCTGGCTCCAGGCGGCTTCCCATTCTTTGTGCCAACATCAGTCAGAAGGTCCTGGAAACAGGTTGGTGTGTGGAGAAAGAATTCCCACTCGACAAGAATGTAGGTCTATTCAGTCTGAGTGTCAGGAAAGCTGCTCAGGTCTCTGGTCTGCTGGAAAACAACAAAGGTATGGCAGATGAGAATAGGGCTGTCCACGGCAGCTCTGGGCCTGTGGTCCAGAGAAACGGCCTTCCAGAAATAGCACTTGGCCACCATAGTTCCTGTTACATATTTTGTTTTTGATAGAAATTGCATATATTTAAGATATACCATGTGACGATTTGATAAACACATACCCAGTGAAGAGATTACTACAGTCGACTGAATTCACCTCAGTTCCTCATGTAGTTTCCTTCCTCGTGTGTGTGCTAAGGGCCCCTGACGTCTATTCTCTTGGCAAACTTTGGGACTCAGAGCCGCATGAATTAACGACACTCATCACACTGTTCATTCGATCCCCAAACTTATCCAGCCTGGAAAACTGCAACTCCTTGCCCCATGACCAATGTCTCCCCATTGCCCCGTCTCCCTGAACCAGGCAACCACCGTTCTCCTCTTTCTTCTCTAAAATTCGACTTTTTCCTTCCATGTGTAAGTGAGATCACACAGTTCTATCTGTTCTGTGTCTGGCTTATCCCCTTCAGGATGATGTCCTCCAGGTCCATCCATGTTGTTGAAAATGGCAGGGTCTCCTTCTTTTTAAAGACCCAGTGGCAGGCATTCCACTGTGCCCGGGCCCGGCGATCTCTTGACCCGCCATCCACCAGCACACCCTGGCGTTGGGAGCCCTGCTGTGGGGAATGTGGGAGCACAGATACCTCTCAGAGCAGTAATTTTCCCTTCCTGCTAGGGGGGTGTTACCGAAGAACACCGAAGTCCTAAACCCCGGTACCTCAGAACGTCATTTCACTTGGAAATCGATTCCTAATAGAAGAGAGCAGGTTAAAATGAGGTCATTAGGGTGAACCCTAATGCAATGGGTTGCTGTCCTTATTAAAAGGGGTGTGGACACAGAAGACAGTGTGGAGACATAGGGAGGGCAGTACAGAAGACAGAGGATCAGAACAATGCATCCAAGAGCTGAGCGACACCTGAGGCCACAAAAAGCCGGAACCCTCTTTCCCAGGCCCTTCCGGGAAGTGTGGCCCTGTGATACCTCGGGATGCTGGCCTCCAGAACTGTGTGACTGAATGTTCTTGTTGTTCTGGGCCACCCAGCCTATGGATGTTTGCGAGACAGTCACAGGAGACAGCACACGCACCATCCCCGCAGCTCTTCCTCACCCAGACCCCTCCTCAGCCGCAGAGAGGGCGCTGCC
Organism: Lontra canadensis; assembly: GCF_010015895.1. NCBI lineage: Eukaryota > Metazoa > Chordata > Mammalia > Carnivora > Mustelidae > Lontra > Lontra canadensis. Next base: position 3,728,850 of record NW_022631073.1, on the reverse strand, counting down.
CAGTGTGCCTGGGCAAGGCTCCAAACCTTCCAGAGAGCATCGCCCGCCACCAGCTGTCCTATGCACAGATGTGCAAGAAGGAGCTTCCGCCGGGCATGGCTCCGCCTCCTGTGCTCCATCGTAAACTGGAGGAAACAGCACTTTACATCCCACATCCTTGAACTCAGCTGGGGCTGCCGCCGGTAATCAGGCAATGAAGCCCAGTCTTTTCCGATTTGGAGCTCAGCTGATATCCCGTGACCTATGGGAAATGAGTTGATGGTTTCAATCAAATGATAACCATGTTGGGTCAGTCCCCATCACGGGGCTGCAGGAGGCCAGCCAGGCTCCCGTGTTTGTCTAAGCCCATCACGGAGTGTCAGTTCCAATGAGCGGCCTTGCCACAGCTTAGAGGACCATTACCTGGGAATGCAAACCAAGGAGGGCAAACCTCACAGCCGGTGCTCCCATGGTGGACAGAGCCAGCCTGATTCTGCTCTTTCCCACTAAACAGGCCTTGGGGGACCTCCTGGCTGATGAGGTGGATGACAGGCGTGTGGTCCAGGGCTGTGTTCCGTGCTCGCCGGGAGGGAAAGGACATCCCCTTCCCTCGGCTGTGGGGCTAGAACACGTCAAGGGTCGAGGACTGGAAGGCTACTCTTTCTGCCTGTGTCTCAGGGCTACTCTTTGGTTAAAAGCAAATGCATTTTCTTAAGTGGCACGGTGTCCAGGTTCTGGACGGGAAAGAGAGAACTCCCGCAGGAAATGCTCCTGTATTCCCTCACAGCTCTCCCTGTCTGATTTCAGGAAACTGGGTGTGCCTGCTCGAAAAGCAGCTGAGTGAACAACACCACACACACACACACACACACACACACACACACAGAGTGGCCACTTGACTGTATACACACTCTTCATCCAATTAAAATTACCTGAAAACTTGGGGCGCCTGGATGGTGCTGTCCCTAGAAGGTCTGACTCTTGGTTTCTGCTCAGATCGTGATCTCAGGATCGTGAGATCGACCCCAGCATCAGGCTCCAAGCCCCACAGGGAGTCTGCTTGAGATTCCCTTCTTCTGCCCCTGCCCCTTGCTCGTGCTCTCCCTCTCTCTCAAACAAATCTTTAAGAAAAAAGATATTGTCTGAAAACCCGAAATGCTTCATAATTGTTCAGATGTTGTGGATTAAGTACATTCAGTTCTGTTCTTTCTTCCCATCTGGGCAGTCTGACTACATGTAGGTTTCATGGGGGTCTGTCCACACGGCAGTGTTGCATGGAAGAGCCCACTGTTTAATAGTATAAACTCACTCCCAACTCATGCCAACCTCAGAGCCCGCTTCCTGGAATGGGTTGTCCTAACACAGTCTGAGAGCATAACTCCTTCCGGCTTTGTCTTCCTGTCAAGTTGTTCCATACCAGAAGGGGTAAGATGGCAAACCACTGTGTCCCTGGGAGAAGGCCCATCCTATGGCATGTTCTGCAACTCATCTCCTTTGGGAAACATCACACTAATAAAGGTGAGTGAGGATGATTCCCCCCTTCTTTCACAAAGAGCAGACACCAGTGGCCTTAATTGATCTACTGGAGTGCTCCATTAACTCTCTGAGATGGCCTGCTGGTCGACTGCTTGCCCCCAGTGTCCTTACCAGGCCTCAGCGTGCTCATACATCTTCACACATGACCTGGGGAGGTCGGTGGCGGTTATCCGGGTGAAGAGAGTCAAACCGGGTTTGCAGGGGCTGTAAACCCAAACTGTGGCCAAGTCTTGGAGAAAGCCTGTGTCCATCCATGCCCAACACCTACTCCACCCACACCCCGATGACTGCCCTGTCACCTCTTCCCCACTCCTCGACTCTGGCAGAACAGGGATGGGTTTGCTACCAACGAACCACACAGCCTACGATTCTTAGAGTATACATTCAAGATGGCGGGCCAGGTTCTGGCCTCAGGGGTCCAGCAAAGCCAACTATAAACCTGGGTGCTCTTCCCAAAGCCAGAGCTGGATGAGCTGAGACCGCAGCACCCTGACAGCAAGTCGTGGTGCCTTGCTGTCTGTCCATGCTCGATCTGAGCACTCAGAACTGCCCGGCACCTGGTTGGCCGGTGTTCAGCAAATATTTGTTGACGGACACAATGAGCAAGAGCCAGCTAGGTGGTCTCCCGGGGCTGAGAAAATCCAAGATATGTACCGAAAATAGCCACACAGAGAGTGGACTGTGTGCTGGGGACACCAGCCCAGACCAGCTGGCGATGCAGAGCAGCACAGCAAATCCGAAGTTTGCTGGGGCCGCCGAGCTGCTGGCTGTGCACAAGGCCTGGGGAAGGGTCGGCTGAGACCTGAGGAATACAAGAGTTCATTGGTCACGAAGATGGAGAAAATGTCCCTGGCAGAGGCAGCTGCTTGTGCTAACGGGCAAACTCAGGAAAGAGAGCCAGCAGGGTGGGAGAGCCATGAGGATGGGACAGAGGTGTTCTGTGGAGGAAAGGGGAGGGGACAAGGAGCAGTGAGCAGTGGTGGGGAAAAGGGCAGCATCAGGGAGGAGGGGCCGAGGCAAACTCCCAGCTAAGAAGAACAAGGCAAGCCATCAAGGGCTCCTCCTCAGGACAGGGTACACCACGTGGGCGTGTGAGCCCACGGCTCCTCTGGCTGCGCTGGGGAGATAACAGTAGGAAGACCTTGGAACAAAGTTTCGGGGAAAACCAGGGAGCAGAGTGGAGGGAACAGTGGATTTCCCCAGTGCCCAGGGATGTCACAGCCTTGTCTAGAGCAGCCAAGGACTCCTGGCCATGCACTGGGAACAAGCACCTTGCTGCTCTCTCAGCACGTTCACAGCCCTGAGCAGTTTTCGGGAGTCATGTCGTCCAAACCATCGGATGGGGCGCTGAGCCATCAGGTCCTTTCCAGCCAAGCTCTATTCCTGCAGGCCGAAAATCTCACCGCAGACTTAGCCAACTCTGCGTGCTGGGGAAAGGCACCGAAACCCTTGCAGAACTCCTTCTTGACATTTAGAAACATTTAAGGAATGGGGACTTAGCCCCTGCCTGTATGGGACTCTCCCTGAATTATACCGTCAGGCTGTTAAACCTCCTGTCACCTCCAGGTGCTCATAAGGGGGCTCCGGGGGCCTCCCTGGCCCGGGGTGGAGCCGAAGGAGGAAGAGGAGCTCAAAAGAGGAGACACGTCAGTAACGACGCCCAGGGTGACCAGCCCCTCGGCGGGTGGCTGCTGCGGCGCCACAGCCCGTGGACAACCTGGAAGCAGAAGTGGATACATTTGAAAGCAGTGAAAGTGAACCCAACAGCATACACAAAGACTCAATAATAATATTTTCAAATGTACAAAAGGGCTTTTTTTTTTTTTTCCTTTCTAAGCAGGCTTTTCTGAAATGTATTCCACAGCCCTTTTCTGTTACCCCCTTTGGCACACACAGGGATGAGAAACCCGATTCCCGCGCTGGTGCCGTCTGTGGAAAGGAGAACAAGCTGCGCTTTCCCAGGCGAATAGGGACATAAATTCAGCTGAAACGGTGTGTCATTAATCAGATTCCAGGTCTGGAGAAATGATAGCAGACTGGGATCCCCATATTAAATGCATCAACTTACGAATGATTCATTTATTTATTGGGAAAAAAAACCCACAAAAATGGTGGAAGAGAGCCAGTTATTTTTCATCCAACTCCTGCTTGGATTTTATGATTGAAAACGGGAATAATTTAACAGAACAGGTATACGCAGGGTGTAAGATGCAGGCACACTTCCTGTCACACAAATGGGTGTCTGACAGCGGAGGCACGAGGGGGTGCCAGAAGGCACTTCCACATCTGGAGAGTGCGGGCGCATAAATCTGAGCGAGAGGGAAGCTCAAGGTCCATAAAGCCAGCCTGGCTCCCGGTAGAAGGCGGTGAAATAGAGTCTGCCTCTAACCGCGTCAGGTCGGGAAAGGAACGGATGCTTTGTCAGGAGGCATCATGGGAAACTCCCGTTGACCCTCTGGCGTGAGTGTTTATCTGTGTGACACACAGGTGGGAAAGAGACGAGAGTCAAGCAGCATCCCGGTCCCTTCTCCCGACAGTAACCGGACACTAGCGTCATGGGCACGAGAGCTCCTTCTGGACTCCAAGGCTAAGGAGCCCAAGGACCTTCCTGCTCCATTAAAAAGACAATTTTGTCTGTGAAATAATGGAAACTGCCAGACTCGGGTATGGAAATGGACTATTTTACGTATTTCATTTTGCGCAGATATATGTTTTTAATGAAATACTACCTGACAGATAAATTACTTGGCTTTGTGCATACAACAGATTGATTTAGTGTTCCCAGCAGCCCAGATGGCTGGCGACAACTTTGGAGGCGCTGAAACATCTTAGCGCATGGAGGTAATTTCTGCATTAATGCCAGACATTTGCCAAGTGACCCTGGTGTGTGATCTTCCTCTTTTAACCTGATATACAAGTGGGCGAGGTAGCCCACACCTCCCTTCAAACAAAAGGATGGTGCGATGTCCTGTTACCGCGGCTTCATGGTGACCCAAATGGAAATGCTTGCACTGAGATCCAGAGCAATCGAAAGTCCCCTTCCAACCGACATACCGGCAGTTTGCGTTTTATAATTGTGGCCTTTATCATCTCTAATTTTAAATAATAATATGAAGAGGACAGCTGGAAATTTAGCTAGCTGCTCTCCTAATTCCCAAGAAGGACAGAAAAGCGCCGGCCCTAGAGGAACCTCTCCAGGCATGTATAGAGGGAAATTAACAGTCTATGCTGAAAACATATGTTCTACAGAAACAGCGTCTTAATAGTAATAATGAGGGCTAGGTGTCCAGACCATGGGACCATCCTACAGGTGAACCTATTTCATAATGAGAAACTCGTGGTACTAAATGACTTGGATGGGGGCCAAAACAGACCTGCGCAACGCCAAGTGTTGCCTGGAGGAAACCATCCAAGAAGCAAAACAAAGAACGGCATTCCACAGTTGGACCAAACCTTCGGAGGAGGACAGCAAAGTGATCAAGGCGGCCCACATCGCTGCACCCGTGAGGCTCTGCAGGACGAAATCAGCCAGACACAACCCCAGGCATGTGTGTAAGATCGCAGAGTGTCTGGGCAGAAGGCTATGGAACCCATGTCCAGGACCTGAAGTCACCCTCAGAGCTCAAAATTTGACAAATGAAAGGAAAATTAAATCTTTGCGGGCAAGCCTCTCGCAATCACTGCACACGCACACTCCTGCGTGGCTTTTGTCTACACCTTAGGAGGAAACCTGATGATACGAGCGAACAGTGTAAAGAAGCCCTCAGAGGACATGCTCACGATAAATTATTTTGATGAGCTTGTATCCACCTGAGGACATGTTCCTACAGTTCCGGGCGGATCAATACAGCTAAACTTCTCATTCCAGTACCGACAAGCAACCCTCAGACTCACAGACTTCTAGACATACTTCGGAGAAGAAAAGCAAACCTAGGGCACATGGAACACGTTGAATGTTTGGCAATCAGTTGCCATGGGAAAAATATCCGTGACTATAAAGTACTTCTCTTTTCTTATCACAGTGTTTTTAGTTAAGTGAATTAAGACCGGATGGCCTTTCGTGATGGATGGAGCAATTAGTGAAGTTGATCTGAAATTTCTGAGCAGACAGGTGTTCAGCTCTTCCTGCGTAAGTCCCGCTGAAGGAGGAGGGAAGCTGCCTTGGTATCTATGGTTTATATACAGATATAAAATAAACATCTCAGTAATATATAGTCATCTGTAAATAATATATGTAAATGCAGAAAGAATATAAAATAATATTACATAACTATAAAATGTTTATGTATAAATATATATAATACATATTATATGTATATTATTATACTGGATATATATACATATTGTATGTATATTGGATATATACTTATTATATGTATCCAAAAGGCTGTATCCAAGGGCATTCACTCTATCGGCTTCAGAAGAAGGTCTGCTAGGTGCCTTGCTGACGGTAATGCATTGCATTCACACAGCTGTTTCTTAGGATAACAGACTCCAGACCCCTTCTTAGAGTTCAGGAAGGAGAGCCAGGAAGCCTCAGTTTGCAGCATGTCAATGAGTCACAGCAAATGGTCAGGAGGAAACGTTTGGAACCAATGGGCTTGGAGGGTCCGTGGGAGTTGCCTCAAGCAAAATCCTGCCTGTGGATGAGACTTGTTGATGCCTGTCCGACAGCAGTGCAAGGCAGTGGGCAAAGTCATCCCTGGCCTAAAGGCTTGAGCCCTCACAAACCAGCTTCCTTAGACAACTTCCCCAAACACAAGGAGGCCATGTAAGAAGGATGACTTCCGTGTAGGTCTTCCCACAATTCCAGGTCCCTCACCAACTCCAGTCCATGCCCCTGGATCTGCAGTGTGAATTTTTGCCAACTGATTCTAGAGTTAAGATCCAAAAAGGTGGTTCTAATCTCATCCCAAGGAACTCTGGGGGAAAAAAGCCAAGGAGAATCTATCTTTCTGCTTTGTGGAAATAGCGAAACTGTCTCCTCCTTATTTGGGGGTGAGTAAAGCACTGTGTGAGCCTAACAAAAGTCCTCTCTAAATCAAAGTAGGGTAGTGTGGTTCTCGTGATGCTGAGAGAAGGGCACTTTTGAATGAGAGTTTTTACAAGAAATATAATCAAAGAACAAAAGACAACATTTAGGGAAGGATCAGGCAAGAACATTAACTGAAATAGAAGATAAGGGAAGTAAAACAAATATATACTCTGATAAACACTGATACATGGTGGCCAAGTGGCCTGTTAGGGAGATCAGTGTTGCTCTCTGCAGCTAAGAAAATTGCCTACTTGGAAAATCCCATGATGAAACAGCAGGACCATGCTCAAGAGTTCTATAAAGTGGTTGGGAACTAACCACATATGCAAAACTTATAGTTTCTTTATATAAGACTGAAAATATGATGAAAACAAAGCCTGTTAGATCTGTTGTGGTATCCACACTAATAGCCAATAAAATAAACAGGCCTCAGAGGAAGTCACACAAGGAAGTTTAGAAATGCACATGGATATAATACATAATGAACTTGTCAGTTTTAAATCAGTGGCTACTGGATGATGATTTTTAAAATGCATGTACAATCCCTTAATTATTTAAGGGAAAAAAGGAAAAAAATTCTCTTACCTCATGGCATAGACTCTACTACATATTAGGTGAAAAGATAAAATATAGTCATACAATTACACAAGAACTAGAATACAATGTCAATTGCTATTTATTTGATCTTAAAACAGGGAGTCTTTCTCAGCAGAGCACAAAGAAAGGAACCATAAAAAAAAAAAAAGAGAGAGGTCTAAACCTACATGTAATAGTACAAAGAAACATCATAAACAAAATAAAAAGCCCACTACATTCTGGGAAGTTTGTATCTATCACATTAGAAAAAGTTAATGCGCTTACTCTGTAAAGATTTCTTGCAAACCAATACAAAAAAAGATGAACAACCCAATGGACAAATGAACAACTCACAAAATAAGAAACGTGGGTAGTCAATAAAACATTGCAAACGTGCAACTGCCCTGTTAAGTGGAGGAAGGGGGATTAAAATAAGAACCAATAATGTTTTGCTTAATCAGTGGTCACTATTTTTAATGAAGACAATTTCTTTGAGGATTTGGTGGAAGGAGGCATTCTCACAGATTATCAGCAAAAGCCTTATGGGACTTAATGTTATACCAACTTGGGGGGCAAGTTGTTAATACAATGTAAAAGGGGCACACACGCTTTTTAACAAAGGAAGTCTACTTCTAGGCTCTCAGAATTGTGTACGATGTTCAACAAAGTTTTATTTTTGACAGTGATCCTGGGAAACAACAGGAATGTCCCACAAAAATGAACTAGTTAAACTGGTAACCGTATATGTGAAGGACATAATATACTCTTAGTATTAAAAATCATCTCCCCCAAGAATGTTTAAGAACAAGGGAAGCCAATCTACTCGAAGAGGTACGCAAAATCTTAGCCCAGTTTGATCCATAGGTGCAAAAGGAAACACTCCCACGTATGACTGTTCATCTTGGCTTTTTTTCAGCCAAAAATCATCTTTGGATTTTTCCCAACTTGGGACAAGAACTTGTATCGCTCTTAGAGCCAGAAGGCTTAAGTAAGTTAAATGTTTTGGATAAATAAATACAATTAATTATACCTCCTATCACCATACTAGACTCTTTCTTCTACTGCAAGGATCACAGTTCAAAACAAGTCAGTAGGCTTTGGGAGTGGCAAGCCAAGTGCAGACACTGAGCCATGCTTTTATGTGAACTTAGGCAAATTGTAGACTCTCTGCAAACTTACACTTGAGAAGGAGTCCTTAAAATGTTCATTGGAGTATACATTTAGTTCATATATATGAACATAGAAAAAGGATATTTTTCATTAGCTTTTCATGCCATTGTGATACAGGGCCATGAAAAGGACCACCACTTAGACAACCCTGGATGGTCAGTGGTCAGGAGACCACAATGTGAGAAATCCTGTTCCAATAACAAATTGGCTTCATGGGTTTGTGGTCTTCCCTGCTCAAGTTTTATTTGGGGTCGATCACTTTGTACTTACAAAAGGGTGCACAGAGCTTGGAGCAAATGTAGATGAAGCACGTTGACAGGTACAGCCACTCCTGCTCAAATGTCACCAGGTCCTGCCAGAACGAAGAGAATGCATCTGTATCTGTAAGATAAGGATAAGGATAGTATCTATCCAGCTTTTACAGAGCTGGATAGATACTAAATGTACCAAAGCTTCATCACCCAATCTGCAAAGGAAGCACTATTTTCTTACTCATGAAGGGTATCACCAAGCATTGTCAGTTTTATTTATAAACTTAAACATTATAAACTTAAACAGGCTATTAGAATAGAAAAGAAAAATCAAAAAGCCATGTAGAAGGAGATAGAAGCAAACACACCAAGCAAATAGACAAATGGAGTGACTGGGATTCTGTGCCACATTTAGATCTGTAGAGCGCCCAGATCCTAGTAATAAAAATTAGACATAAAATTGACATATTTCCCAGGAACTCGATACATGGGCCGGGTTGCCAAGTTCTGCTATAATTTTACATACAGCAAAAACATCACTAGGAAAAGGCAAATGAGGCGTTTTGATCTATGAGCTCAAGCTTCCATGTCTAGGATATCCTGAATGTTCTCATTTGATTTGAGAAAAAAAAAATTTAAACTAAATCCAAGCCAACAGGAAATTTGCACTTTTTCATATCTGAGAGCCAAATGAGCTGCTGAAATACGAAGTAAGGGTTCAAAATGCGTTCACAGGAGTTTGATCCCATGCAGACTTTGCAAGGGGGCTGAGCAGGCTGTGACGCGATCCTCGAGTCAACCATGTCAGAGGAACCGAGAAGAAAAAATAAAGAACGGATTCCAGTTTTGGCACTTTGCAGTTCCATTTTGGCAAGTGCACTCGGGAGGCTGGAGGGAGCTCAGAGCATGAGGTTGGAAAAAGAAATGCTCGGAGGCCCGCGAACAGCCCTCCGCCACCAGGGAACGCGCCCCACTCATCCTTCAGCGGCCTTTCCAGCAAGCTTTTAATTTCAGCAGGAACGCAGGGCACTGACGCAGTGCTTTTGAGTCTCAACTGGTCTCAGATTTTAAAATATTAAGCCAAATACTCAATTTAATAATGCAGAAGAATTTAATTTTGAGTCCTGACTGCAGATCAGTGTCAGAAGAATTCTTGAACAAGGAGCGGAGAGGAGAGGAGGGGACGAGAGCTGTTGATGAGTTTCCAAGCCTTTTGAGGCTGGTCCAGACATCATTCCAGGGGGTGGGCCCCGGGGGGCTCTGGCTACGCTTCCCAGGGTCTACCTCCCAGCAGTGTTATTGTTAATCAAGTAGTTCCTCACCCTCCTTGGATCCGTACGGCAGCTTGTGCTGACTAGCTCGGCTGGACTAGAAGTTGCCCCATGAAACCACGGCCTGCTCTGCCCTCAGGAGGCAGCAGGTACTGAAAACAAAGAAGGAAGGGCATCACAGGGGGGCAAGCAGAAACCCACTCCCACAGTGCCCGGGGGAAATAATGTCCACAAAGTAAAAGCAGAAATTCCCCAATTCAGCGTGAGACACAAGAAAGGTTTTTGAGGACCATATACAGCAAGAATTTTAAATGATTACTTAATAGCAATTAACAGAATTTATCTCTTCATATCTAAAGAAGAGCTTTGGGGTTTAAAACCCTGAAAGGAACAAGTCTGCCCTTCCTGTGTCCACACTCAGGGTCCTGACAGCCATGTGGCAGTGGGGGGTGGTCTCCCATTCGATCGCTGCCTTTTAGGTTGGACTAGACAGCAAGTGCCACAGCATGAGAAGCTGGTGACAAGCTACGTGGCTGTCTCTGGGTGGGCCTTTCACACACATTGTCTTCCTCAGACCTCAAGCAACCTCAGCAGTGGGAGAAGAGACTTGAACCTCCAAACCATCCCCGCGTTCCTCTCTGCCCATGCTCCCTTCCACGGCATCCCCCGGGGGACTCACGCTGGGACCGCATTGCCCCGCTCTCCCTGCTTCTCTATCCTCCAGCCACGCTGACCGGCTGCCTGAACTTAGAGTCATGCCCCAGCACAGACCCTTTGTTCTTGCTGCTCCCTCAGCTCCTGCCAGAGCTTCCTGTGGCCAACGCCCTCATTTCTTCCAGGTTTTTAGCCAAAAATTATCTCTTCGGTGAGTCCGTCCCTGGCCACTGCTCTTTTCTTCTGTCTCAACATTTCCTTTCTTCTGCCTGCTCTTTATTATCTTCTAACTGCCCTTTGTTATTTTTCCTAATAGACCATGTATCTTGCTCACTTATCTCTTTTTCTATATTCCCCACTACAGGGTGAAGGCCAGGAGCTTGTCTATTTGATCCCCTCCCATGGGCCAGAAGCCGTAACCACATCTGGGACACGGTGCACCCCCCATAAATATCTGTGAGCTGAATCCTTGAGAGGCTGGGAAAATGTACCTGCATTTAGCCATTGGGATTCTTGTTTGCTATCACGTCTTTCATTTCTCACTGTCCCCAGTTGAGCTGATTACAGTATGTGGCCACTCTTGTCATTGTCACAGGACAACAGCCTTGACTTCACCCTAAAACTGGAGCATAGTTCATCTTACCTCTTGGTCACCCGAGGTGGCTCCCTGGACTTGTCATGTAGCTCTTCCTCCTGCCGTCCTTGCCATGTTTGTAGGGCCAGCCGAGCTCCCGATGTAGAACACCTTGGCTTCTCTAATCCCTACTTTACAACAGGCACCGAGCCTTGTCGGATCCCCCTCTCCACTTCCTCTGGAATCCACCCTTCCCATCACATCTCCATGGCCACTGACGCCATTCCCAACGCACCTCCTTTCAGCAAAGGAGCAGATGCGCAGGCCTCCCCTCGAAGGCTGTCCCTTCCAGCCCCGGTCCCTGGCAGCGGCTTGTCAGGGACGAACCATGCAGCCAGATCCACGCAAGCTCAGGCTCTTCTCGGGAGCACGTGGCAGCAAGAGAAGAAGATCCAGCTGGTCGGGGATAATAGCTACACCCTCCTCCTTCTTCATCCTGCTCTTGCCCAGGAGCCTGATGGCTGTGGCTGACACTGACAAGGCTTCTCTGTCCTTTAGATGCCAGTAGGTTTGGAAATCTGCAGCAGGATACTGTAGGGAAGAAGAAGGGTGAAAGCCAAGTGCATATTCCCCTGGCCAGTGTGTCAAGTCCTGTGAGACTGCTTTGGTCCCAGGCCACAAGGAGGTGCTGCTCTCAAAGTGACCTGCTCCCTATGGACTATAGCTGGAGTCCCAATTCTGGGACCTGCTCCTCCCTGTGGTCCCTGGGGCTCTCAGGTGATGACCACCCACTGCTCCGACCCGGGGCTATCGTGCACCTGACCTTCCCTTCCATCCTCACCTGTGTCACTTTCTCTAGAGATGTGTCCCCCTCAGCTTCTCCTGTGTGTGTGCCATGTGCTTTCTGCTGAAGGCAAACTCAGAGTCACACACACACACTGATGATATAAGCATTGGGTAGCAAACACAGTTTATACAACCTTCTCTACAAGCCCAGGGAGTCCAAGCACCCTTCTCTCTAGGTGACCAATCAGCAGGGCATGTGAGGATTTCAGTCAAGGTCAACAGGGCCACACTGCAAAAGGTAGGGCTGTGTCACCCTTGTAGTGGATGTCAGGCCGCTAAGAACCTTCTAAACCATGGATGGACTGAGGAACGGCCCCGAAGCTTTGATCACTGACTTGTCCTATGAGCAGAGCCCAGGAACCTTGCTGGGAGCCTGTGGCCAGCCTGTGTGAGTGGGAGGTCGCTCCGAGACACGTGAGCCAGCCATCACCTCGGATACCTCCACTCGCAGCAACAACAGTGCCTTTCTGGTGCTCGCCCTGTTCTCACAAACACCCTATCAGAGGACACTCTGTTAGCAGGCCAGTGTCTGCACCCACGAAATCCCGCTTGTGTTCTGTCTGGAACCAAAACCTCTGTAGGCCAATATTCAGACACAATGATGGACCGGGGACAATATGCGCGTCTTCCATCAAAACTGAAGGGGTATGTCCCGGCTATATCGAGGACTCCTAAAAACAGAGTAGAAGAATGAGCAGGCCGATCACAGAAAAAGAAAGGAAAACGGTCCATGAGCATATGCAAACAGACTCAAGATAAGTAAAGTGGAAATCGAGACCAAACCAGAATACCGCTCCTTGCCTGTGGGCTGTCAGCATTAGCAGTGATGTTCATGTGAAGTCTGGAACCATGCTGTCGTTGTAGGATGAAGTTAAAAAGCAAAAAGTGAAATCGTTCCACGGAAGAGAAAATACACGTAAATTCAAAGACACTAATATTCCTTAATGTAAACTTTGAGCTGTAATACCAGTATGAACTCATAATTCATCCATGAAGACGTCCCAGAGGTGAGGGGAGCCCAGTGACAATGAGCATCTGTAGCATCTCCGCCGCGACGCACGCCTCCTACCGAAGCCAGGATCCCATGGCTGACTCCAGCTCCGAGGTCAGGAAGCAGAGGGCGAAACTGGGTCTCAAACCCTTGCCAAGTAAGAAAGTATTCTGAGAGGGGCATCTGGGAGGTGCAGTGGATTAAGGACCTGGCTCTTAAGTTTCAGCTCAAGTCGTGACTCAGGGTCATGAGATCGAGCCCTGGGATGGGCTCCGTGTTGAGTGTGGGGCCTGCTTGAGATTCTCTCTCTCCTCCTTCTCTAAAAAAGGAAAGAGAGAGAGAGAGAAGGAAAGAAAAGGAGAGGAGAGAAGAGAAGAGAAGAGAAGAGAAGAGAAGAGAAGAGAAGAGAAG
>NW_022631073.1:3651475-3715546 GCF_010015895.1 Lontra canadensis | reverse complement strand
AAGAGAAGAGAAGAGAAGAGAAGAGAAGAGAAGAGAAGAGAAGAGAAAAGGGAAGAGAGAAAAGGAAGTAGTCAGAGAACAACAAAGGCCGGTCTCAAATGCACATGAGCCAGTTTGAAAGGATTCTCACTGGCCACATTTGAGACAATTATTTGAGCATCAGGAAATGATTATAATATTTGTAACTGAATCAAAAAATGAATAAATGATTATTTTTTACATCCCATGGGAGGCTGTGTGTGTGCGTGAGTGTGTGTGTGTGTGTGACTGAGAGAGACATGGACAGACAGGGACAGAAGGAGAAATCGTTTCTTTAGAAGAAACTCTAGCTTGTTGAGAAGGAGCAGATGGAATTTTGCAGACCTCTGTTCTGTGTACAGTCGGGTTCAATCAGCATTTTTGTTCTTTCTCTCTCATTCATTAAGTTTTCCCAACCCGGCTATTAGGCTTTCCAAACTCTCCTGCTAGCCCCCTGAGAGCTGGATCGCTGCACTAGGCCGGCCCAGGAAGAGGCAGGGCAGTGCCACACTGCCAGCCGAGAAGGCTCCAGGCCAGCCTGTCTGGTGGGAAGTGTGCCAGGAGGTACTCACCAGACATATAATTTGGTCCCTGTTTCTAGGAATTGTTCCTTAAAGGACACTGGCCTATATACACAAAGACGCCTATAAAATGGGGATTCATTTACATTGTTGGTGAGAACACATATTAGAAACTAGCCTGTAAAACACAAGGATTACAGACCAAATACTTTAATTATAAAGGATGATGTAGCATTTTATAAAGGTAAAATACAAGAATAAATCATTCATGTTAAAAAAAAAATCTCAATTTTTATTTCACAGGAGAAATAATTGATTCAAGCAAGATTTATCAACTGATGCTAAAACTATTAGGTGAGAAAGCAACCAAGTAGTGTCAGAATATCCCCCCACAGAACTCAGGAAGAAAAAGGCGTCTTTGTTACAGAAAGACATGGTGGTGGTTATCCTAAGCAGCATCAGTAAGGGTAGGAAGTGATTATGTTCCTGTGAAATACAGCCAGATGACGTTCTACTCTTTTTGCCAACCACTGAACTTGAATCGAGTCTTTAGACCTAACCACAGCTTCCAGGAGATACAGGGATAGAGGAACATCCTAAACACTACCATAAAGAAGCCATCAAACGAAGTAAAAAGTGGGACTTTTGATTTACAGCGATGTGGTCTTTTCAAAAAATCAGTGTCATTAACAAAGAAAAGAGGAAGGGCCTGATCTAGATGAAAAGACCCTAAGAAGTTATGACAACCAGAGTCATTCATGCCCCTTGATGGGTTCCTATCTGAGAGAGGAAGCCATGAGACGTTTTGGGAAAAACTGCGGAATACCCATGGTCCAAACAGTAGGTGAAGGGAATTATCATTAATTTTTGTAGCTGGGATAATGGCTTCTTTATGTAAGAGAATGTTCTTAGTTTGGGGACAAAATTAAAATGGTGTGCCAATTGATTTACGGAAGCAATCATGTCTGTACTCACTTTCAAAGGGTTCAGCTGGAATAATAGCAACCAATAGCTAGAGAAAAAGCAAATGTGGAAAATACTAATAATTACTGGGTTTACATGGCAAGTGTTTGGGCAATCATTGGATTATCCTTTCCATTTTTCTCCATGTGTGAATGATGTCCAAGCTAGCCTGGGAAACATCAAGGAGCACCTCGTTATTTGATGGGGACTCCTAGGATAAACCGCACAAACTAAGCATCAAAATGTCTGGGTGGAGGAGGCTGCCTATGTCACACTTGGCACAGGTGAGAAATAGTTTCATAATGTTTAGCGACAAAGATGCTGGAATTGCTAAACTAGCCTGACTCATAGTGTTAGATATTAGATCATTGGTTATTGATTCACATATAGATGGTAGACATGCCAGTAGGAGCCACCTCTGGACGGACTATGTGCTTCCTAAAAAACACACAGCAGACCACCCTGGCCCATGCATTCCTTATCAGCATATACAGTGTGAAATTAGACATCTTACTTGGGTTTGCATATAATCCTGGTATTAGAGTGTTTTAGACAAAATTGCATGCACTGTCACATTCCAGCATGAATCTCCCTAGAGCGTGTCTTTGCTCTGTGTTCAAAACCATGGCTGACTCTTCCTTCCCTGCCTAAGACAACAGCAACTATGGAGTGTGGCATCATAGTCCCTCCCTGGACCTAAACCACCTTTCTGGACATCTTTCCTTTACTTCCTGTCTGTGCTCTGTGACCAGCTACACTGGACCACCTGCCATTTCTTCAAATGCAACTTCTGCATTTGCATCCTTGCCCACTGACTCCCTTTGGTTGCCACTTCCTCTTCATCTTGTCGGAGGGCACACCTGGGAGTTAGGGCTCCGTGGAATGGAATTGGTTTCACCACTGACTGGCGGTGTAAGGAAGTCACCCAATGCTCTGGACTTCAGTTTTCCTCTCTACATAATTAACTTACAGATAGTACCTACTTTACAAAGTGGTTGCAAGGATTAAAAGAAATAATCTCATGTGACTAGAACTTTGTTAATACATTTATGTAAGGTCTTAATTTATGGTATCTACCTAATATCTGTTTATCAGTCATCTCTCTATCTACCTATCATCTAAGTAGCTGGCATCACATCACATCCACCAATCAGTATTTGATAAATGTCTATTGAATAGATGAATAGAAGAGTTAAAACAAATCAATATTCAGGGGCCCCAATTGTGTAGTGACATCAGACCAAAGCCAGAGGGATGTGATCTGAATCCATGATCCCCCCCAAGATTGGCCTGGACTGATTCCCTAGGTGCTGTTTCTGGGGTCCTTTGGTAGGGTAGGGTGGAATGAAGTGCCAGCAGGACATTCTTTGAGGGGCTCCTGAGATGCCCCAGAAGCCAGAGGACTCTTGCAAGGAGAAAGCACATGGCTTGATCTCAACCAGCCCACATAGGAGGGAACCCAAGTATTCAGCCACGTCCTAACCCTGGCTGAAATAGACCAACCAGAAATAGACCAACTTCTGATCTTGACTTTGGACCCAAGATTAGATAATTTTAGAAAATTTTCTGAACTCATGGCATCCCCTTGCCTAGTCTATCCTTACTCCCTTCAGGACACAGTTGCTCTGAGAACTTTGATATCTCTGCCCTTAACCCTTCTACCCTTGTTGTCTGGCCCAGGCTAGAAATGAGTGATCCCTTTTGTTCCCATCATGCCCTGTACTTCCCTCCAGCATTGCTCAGTTTGTGTTACTTGGAAATGTTGGACTTCTCCGTTACTCTGCTCCTTACGGCACGGGCTCCTTGAGCTGGGACGCTATGCATGGCCGTCTGCCCGGAGTTTAGCACAGAGCCTGGCACATGACAGACAGTAAAGGACCATTAGTGGAACTGGCAACAGTTGGCAAGAGGCACGTAGGAAATATCCCTGTATGGTGATGGTGACGTTGATGATAAGCCCATGTAGCTTGGCCAAGCTTAACTGGAAACATCCAGACTGAAGTCATCTTGGGAAAAACGAAGCCAGAATGAGCACCATGCACCTGGCCAGAAGTGGAAGAAGTGAGTGAGTATCACTTTGCCATCTCTCTGCAGGGCAGCCTGGGGGAGCCGGTGCCACCTCCGTCACGGGAGCCCAACCACTGGCAGGCGCTCACTCATGTGTCTGTGCTCCGAGAACATCGCCGCAATATGGGGCCACTTCAGAGCCATTTGCAAACAGATCACATGCAAGATGCCATATTCCAAGAGAGCTGGGAGCAAGTCCACAGCTTAATACAAAAGCAATGTGTTCCCTTTTGTTCTGCTTTCTCCTCTCTGTAAAACTTACTGCTCCTCAGATCAGACATGTATGAAGCTCTGGGGCCTAGGAAACTTAGGGAACATAAAGTCTGCAGAAAATTGTTGAAACAGGAATGCCAGTGAGTTTTCCAGCAGATTCTCCATGTTCATAGCACTCTGTGGTATGGGAGTCTATCTGGAGCAAGTTCCAGGAATGAATTCCAAATGACCTGGAAGGAATCCTAAGTGAAGAGGGACATAGACATTCAAAGTCTCCACTTCACTCACAGGGGCAAGAACAGGAAAGGGGAACAAAAGCAAATAAAGGGAACTCAAATCAGAGTCAACCTGGGGACTCAGCTCTGTCCCAGGAACCAGGAGGCCGACCTCATGCAGTGGGAGCTGGCTGTGGGCTAAGTTACCACCAGGAACAGTTTTCTGGCCGAGGGGATGAGCTTCTGTGGCCTCTGAACATTGGTTCTAGTACACGTAAGGATTACCTGAGCTCTTATTAAGATTGAAGTTTCCTGTGCCCAAACCCAGGGGCTCCACTTCAACAGCCTGGGGTGGTTCTCCAGAATCTTCACCCCAGATGTTCAGGTGGGAATGTTGGAAAATGTCCTCTTTGGTCTCAAGAACTGGAGACACAGAATGCTCTTCTGGTCCAGAGGCCATCTCTGTCCTTCCAGATCATTGCACAGCCTTTCTCAGAGAGCTCAGAAACTCCAGCATCCACCTCCTCTCACCTTGCAATGAACACACCCAGGAATAAGGTGAGCCTGGAATGGAGCGGAGGACTCCGTGTCCCCACACTGCTCTCTGAACCACCTACTAACATTGGCACTTGCCTAGCTTCGATTCTGAGCTCCAGCTATAGCACCTGTTACCCTGCCTCGCTGGGTCTCATGTATGTCCTCAGGGGGCTACAAACCCCTTGAGGACAGGAGCTGTGTGCCCCTCATGTGTGTGAGCTCGCTGGTGCATGGCACACAGCAGAGCATGCACCAAACCCTGGCAGGTCTGGTGGATTGACGCTAGTCAACACTCACTTTCATCACTGACTAACGATGGACTATGAAGGATTACTTCAGTGTAGCTCCTGCATCCACTGTGGCCAAGAGTGGCCTTGCAGTGACTGCTCTGGAACGTCAGGAACAGGAGAAAAAGCTGTTATGCCCGACGCTTTGCTCTTCGGTCACAAATCTTGGAGAGAGACCCAGGTGTCATGGAATTTGCCCTCTTGTCCAAAGGGAAGATTAATTCAGTGTCCTGGAATGACCAAACAGTGTTTTATACTTAATGTCTTTTAATCAGTGAATCCAATAAATACTCCCTATGAAGAGATTTATAACATCTCATGACCGCTGTTGGTCCAGCTCAGACCAGCATTCTCTCCTGAAGAGAACCAAGGCATCACAGCGCGTGGAAGCTGAGACGTGGCTCGTGTGAATGACACCTCATCAGATTTTAAGTGGAAAATGTCAATCACATTAAAAACTTCAACATGCTTTGCATAATATGTTCACCATTAGGGTGATACTAATGAGGCTAAGTAGCACATGAAAAAGAATATTTGATTTATAATACAGTTCGACATTTAGTAAAACTTCCAAAAATTCTGTGAGGTGAGGATTAGCAACTTGTTTAACAAATGATGTGACCCCGACTCCTTGGGCCGTTTTCTGAACTCCCAGCTCAGACTCACTCGCTGTCCTGAAATCTCACAGACATGCTGTCCAAAGCTCACTGCCTTGTGGCCATTTCCTAACCATGGCCTCCTGGAATATCAAAGTTGGAAGCAGGCCCATAAATAATGCTTTAAAAATATCTAATGGAAAGTAATTTATGCACATGAGAAAAAAATTAAACTAAACTGCACAATAGGGTACAAGAGGGAAAGATAGTCTCCCCCCTTCCCCAGCTGTGAAACTTCACTGTCACATATGTCCCTTGCTACTTTCTCATGTATCTGTCAAGCAGGTGCGAACATATTTGTGTGTGTGCACACGTATAGATCTTACTTATTTACACAAGTGGAACATATTATGTATAGTGTAGTGCACTCTCTACTTTCAGCTGAAGACACAACTTGGAGATAATGTTCTCTATCAAGGAGTATAGCTATAAATATGCATTTTTTTGGTATTTTATTTTATGGATGTAAGAAAAATTATTTAATGAGTACCCTACTACTGGGCAACTATTTTTTCTTCCCTTTTGTTATATTAAAATGAATATTCTTATACATTTTTTCCCTTTTTTGAGTAAAGTTGACCTACAATGCTACATTAGTTTCAAGTGTACAACCTAGTGATTCAACATGTTTCAGAGTGCCTAGTAATTCCTGGGCAAAAGGAATGTAGATAATTACCAATTGTCTCTAAAGAGGAAGCAAAAATGTGTACCTCCATTAAAATTAAGTGTACATGGGGCTCTGGGGTGGCTCAGTGGGCTAAACCTGAGCCTCTGGCTCAGGTCATGGTCTCAGGATCCTGGGAAACAGCCCTGCTTCAGGCTCTCTGGTCAGCAGGGAGCTTGCTTCCCCCTCTCTCTGCCTGCCTCTCTGTCTACTTGTGATCTCTCTCTCTCTCTCTCTCTCTCTCTGTCAAATAAATAAATAATCTTTAAAAAAATAATACCAAAAGCTTTAAAAAATAAAAAAAATTAAGTGTACAAAATGCCTATTTTTCAATCAACTATACCAAGACAAAGTATTAAGATTGTAAAATGTTTTACCAATATGATAAAAATAGTATCTCATTTTAATTTTAATTTCTAATACAGTGAAGTTAAGCTTATTGTCAGAAGTTTAAAAGCCATTTGTGTTTCTTTGCCCATAAAATATTAATTCAAATCTTTTGCCCAATTGTATGGTAGACTATGACTTTTTCTAATTGACTTGCAAGAGCTTTTTACGTATCAATAAAGGAAGATCTATACATTTACAATTTATACAGTAAAACTTTTTTTTATTTTTTGGTCCTGAATTTGTTACTTGTGTTTTTATTTTGGAAAAATTTTTATATCAAATCAAATAGTTTGTATAGGGACACCTGGGTGGCTCAGTCTTTTAAGCATCTGTTTTTGGCTCAGGTCATGATCCCAGGGTCCTAAGATCTAGTCCCTCATCAGGTATCCTGCTCAGTGGGCAGTCTGTTTCTCTCTCACACTCCTGCTACTCTTGCCTGTGCTCACACTTTCTCAAATAAATAAATAAAATCTTTCAAAAGAGTTTGTATAATTTGTGTTGTTGTTGTTGTTCAATTTTGGTATGTGAATTTTGTTTCTTGCTTATTAAGTTCTTTCCCACTCTGAAATTATGTAAATGAAATTCTTCATTGTTTTATTCTAGTCTTTTCAATTTGATATTACAACTTTAAATTTGTAATCTATTTGAAATTTACACTTATATAACCCAAATGAACTGAGGGGTTAGATTGATTTTTTTTTTTGTCCAATGGTTAGTTGTATGGCAACAAAATTTTTTATTCATTCTTACATATTCCATGACTTTCCCTCTGACTTTGTATGCTACATGTATCATATACTGAATTAATATATGTATTACAATCTGTTTTTATACTGTTTCTCTCCATTGTTTTTATTTTTTTTTCTTTAAAGATTTTATTTATTTATTTGACAGAGAGAGAAATCACAAGTAGGCAGGAGGCAGGCAGAGAGAAAGGGAATCAGACTCCCTGCTGAGCAGAAATCCCAATGCCGGGCTCCATCCCAGGACCCTGAGATTATGACCTGAGCCAAAGGCAGAGACTTAACCCACTGAGCCACCCAGATGCCCACTTTTATTTGTTTTTATACCAAGTACAAAATCACTTAATTTACTTCAACTTCATAGTACATATACAATTGGATATATTTTTTTCTCATCTCATTTGTCATCTTCAGATTTTTCTATGTATATGAGAACAATATGTTTATGAAATTAAGAATTTGATAAAGTAACAAATTCTAATGGAGTTTTTATCGAAATTATATTTTGTTTATATTGCCAAAGTATCTATTCATTCTAACCACAAAGCATAATTTTCTTTTAAATCTTTCAGCGGACATATGTTTTCTTCATATAGATATTCTTTATAGTTTGATTTATTCTTAATTATTTGGTCACTGGTGAAATTATAAATAAACATATATAATATATATTATATACATTATAAATAAACATATATTTTATATATGTGTGTGTGTGTGTGTGTATATATATATAGAGAGAGAGAGAAAGCCAAACCCAAGAGGTATCACTAATAATGACTAAAGGTGTGCTGACAGAATTAGCAGGATCTGTCAGTACTTAAAGTACCTGCGAACAAAACTCAACAACCATAAAGGCAATTAACAATACTCCTCACACAATATCATATACAATGTTTAGCATATAATCAAAAAGTATGAGGAAAAGCATGAAAAATATGTCCATAATCAAAGAGAAAAGGAGTCAATAAAAGTTCAGCATGTTGAAGAATTTAAAGCAAAGAGTTCCATTAAGGAAGAGTAGAGGAGGAATCTTAGCAGAGAAGTGAGAATGATAAATAAATATATCCAAGGTAAATTCTGAAACAGAAGAGTTATATATCTGAAATGAAAAGGTCATTCCTACAGGCCTACTGGCAGGTTAGACAGTGGAGAAGAAAGTGACATAAAGTGGAAGACAGACCAATAGAAATTTTACAACCTGAAAAACATAGAGAAGAAAGATTAATAAAATAATAATAAGTAGAACCTCAGGGCCCGGAGGGAGAGTAACAATTAATGGAATAAGTATACAACTGAATTCCCAGGAGAGGGGAGACAAACTAATTCAGGGGAAGACATTGGAGAAATAACAGCTGAACTATTTTTAAGCTCAATGGAAAGCATTAATCTACAGATTTAAGAAACATGACATCCCCTAGCAGGGTAAATGAAATACACACACACACTCACACCTGGGCACATCAGAGTAAAGTTGTTAAAAACCAAAATTAAAAAGAAAAATTTTGAAAGCAACCACATGAAAGAAGAGAGTACATTAAACCCATAGAGAAAAATAGATAATGATGACTGACTTCTCAACAGAAAAAAGAAAAGAAAAGGAAAAAAAAAAAAGAAAATGAAGGCCAAAGGATAAAGGGATGACATTTTTAAAGTGGTGAAAATAAAAACTGTTAATTCCCCATTTTATAACCATTGCAAGTATCTTTGAAAATGAGGATGAAAAGGGGCGCCTGGGTGGCTCAGTTCGTTGAGCATCCAGCTTTTGGTTTTGGCTTGGGTCATAATCTTGGGGTTGGTATCAAGCCCTGGGTCAGGCTTTGAGCTCCGCATGGAGTCTGCTTGTTCCCCTCCCTCCCCCATCTCATGTTCTCTCTCTCTCTCTCAAATAACTAAATAAATAGTTAAAATCCTCAGGAAAAAAAAAATAACATGAGGATGCCAACAAGACATTTTCCTTGAAATAGGAGTGCAGGAAGCATGTTGGCATGGTTCACAATCAGAAATAAAAAAGGAGGCTCTTCATGAATAATAAAAAGAGAATATCAAAACTTGGAAATACTGAAAGGAATGAAGAGTACTATAAATGGCAAATATAAAATAATATAAATAAAAATAAGTTGCAAATATATGGGTAAACATGAAAAACTATTTTTCATTTCATTTGTTTATTCTCACTCAAACATTATGAGATTTTTAGCATATGTAAAATATACAACAAAAATTGTATAGAATACAGGAAATTTAAATGGAGTGATACTTGAAGGTACTTATATTGAAATTCATAAAATGCTACATGGAACAACTATAGAATAGAAATTATTTTAAATTCCCGTGAAATATTCACCAATAGAAACAAATGCAGGACCATAATAATAAAATCCCAGTAAATTTTTTAAAGTTTGAAGATCTTATATTGTATATTCTTTGGCTAAATTGGAGCATAATTTGAAACATATAACAATAAGATATTTATTTAAAACCCCAATACTTATTTTTTTATTACTTTTTAAAGATTTTTATTTATTTATTTGACAGAGAAATCACAAGTAGGCAGAGAGACGGGCAGAGAAAGAGGGGAAACAGGCTCCCTGCCTAGCAGAGATCCTGACGTGGGACTCAATCCTAGTACCCTGAGATCATGACCTGAGCCAAAGGAAGAGGCTCAACCCACTGAACCACCCAGGTGTCCTTTTTTTTTTTAAACCCAAATACTTATGTTAGATAATACACCTTTCAATAAGACATTGTTAGAAGAAAGAATCATGACAAAATATTTTGAATGAAATTATAATGAAAACAAACATCAAAACTAGTGAAATACAGAAAAAGCAGCATATAGTATATAATTTGTGGGGGATTTTGTATATATTACCAAAAATCGGTATAAAATCAATGATATTTCCTTCTTAAGAATCTAGGAAATGAAGAGCAAATCAAACAAAACTACCTATAGAAATAAAAAGTAAAATTCTGGCGTATGATTAAAATAATAAAAAAAACATTAAAAAATTAACATGGATAAATTTAGTTTATTGAAAATATAAATTAAATCAATAAACCCTGAGCAAGACTAAGAAAGAGGAAAAATAGAAAAAAAAATAAAATATTTACCAACCTCAAGAATGAGAGAAAAGATGTTATAAATTAATGACTCATGCCACAGCTATTAAAAGAATAGTATATGATAGTTGCGAACAACTTTCTGCCAATAAATTGTAGAAATTAGAAGCAATGGAAAAATTTCTTTAAAAACATAACTGAGCAAAATTGACACAAGACATTTTAGAAGTCTGGCTAATTAAAGCAATTAGACTTATTACAAAAAACTACCCCACCCCATCACCACCACCCTGTGGCAGGTCCTGCCCCAAATACATAAGAGTGAGATGAGCCCAGATGTACACAAACCCCCTCAGAAAACAGAGCAAGTGGGGTTACTCTCATAACTCTGATACCAAAAAACAAAAAAGGTATTATAAAAAAATGTAAAAATTAACATTTTTCAGAAACATACACATAAATATAGTTAATAAAACATTAAGAAATCCGGGGCGCCTGGGTGGCTCAGTGGGTTAAGCCGCTGCCTTCGGCTCAGGTCATGATCTCAGGGTCCTGGGATCGGGTCCCGCATCGGGCTCTCTGCTCAGCAGGGAGCCTGCTTCCCTCTCTCTCTCTGCCTGCCTCTCTACTTGTGATCTCTCTCTCTGTCAAATAAATAAATAAATAAAAATCTTTAAAAAAACAAAACAAAACAAAAAAAAAACATTAAGAAATCCAATTCAACAACATATAAGAGGGATAATATAGTACTATGTCCTAAGCAAGTGAGATTTATCCCAGGAATGCAAGGTTGATTTGTCACTTGAAAATACATTAATATGGTTCACCACATTAACAAAATAATCAAAAGATGCAAAAGAAAGCATGGTTTGAAATTCAACACAAATTAATGATAAGACAAAATCACTACATCAAACTATAAATTGAAAGGAATATGTTCATTTACAAAAGGGCATTTACAAAAAATATCTACATCTATTATCACATTTAATGATGAGTTGTTGAATAATTTCCCTATAAGATTATTATAAGGTAATCATATCTGTTCTTATCACTTCAAGTCAATAGAGCAATAAAGCAAGAAAAATTCATAAAGTTTGGAAAGGAAAGAATAAAGTATTTTTTTTTTTTGCAGTTATCATGAACATGTATGTAGAAAATCCTAAGAAGGCTACAAAGCCATTGTTGGAGATAGCAAGTGAATTGAGCAGGATCACAGGATAAGGTCAACATTACGGCAACATATATACAAGCCACATGCAAGTGGAAACAGTTTAAGAAATGGTACCATCCACATGAGCATCAAAAACCATAAAATATATATTTTTAAAGATTTTATTTATTTATTTGACAGAGAGAGACCACAAGTAGGCAGAGAGGCAGGCAGAGAGAGAGGAGGAAGCAGGCTCCCCGCAGAGCAGAGATCCTGATGTGGGGCTCGATCCCAGGACCCCGGGACCGTGACCTAAGCCAAAGGCAGAGGCTTTAAGCCACTGAGCCACCCAGGCGCCCCAAAAAACCATAAAATATTTAAGAATAAATTCAATAAAACCCATGCTAGATCTGAGTACTAAAAACTGTAAAAATAATTTCTGAAAGTGGCACCTGGATGGCTCAGTTGGTTAAGTACCTGACTCCTAATTTTGGCTCAGGTCATGATCTCAAGGTCATGAGATTGAGCCCTGCATCGGGCTCTGGGCTCAGCAGGGAGCCTGCTTAAGATTCTTCCTCTCTCTCTCTCTGTCCCTTCCCCCACTCACACTCATGCTCCCTCTCTGTCAAATTAATAAATAAATCTTTAAAAATTTTTCTGAAAGCATTTAAAGACCAAATAAATGGAAAGATAAAGTTTAGGGATTAGAAATCTCAAAATTACTGGGTACCTGGGTGGCTCAGTTGGTTAAGCGACTGCCTTCAGCTCAGGTCATGATCCTGGAGTCCCGGGATCGAGTCCCACATCAGGCTCCCTGCTCGGCAGGGAGTCTGCTTCTCCTGCTGACCTCTCTCCTCTCATGCTCTCTCTCTCTCTCTCTCAAATAATTAAATAAAATCTTAAAAAAAAAAAAAGAAATCTCAAAATTACCAAGATGTCAATGCCCCTGCAAGTTGGTCTATAGTTTCAATGCAAACCCAATCAAAATCTTAGCAAACATTTTTATAAATATTAACAAGCTGATTCTAAAATGTAGGCAGTAATCTCAAGACTCTAAGATAGCCAAGGCAGATTTTTAAAGATTTATTTATTTATTTATTTCGGGGGTGGGGGAGCAAGCGGAAGGAGGGGAGAGGGAGGGGGGAGACAGAATCTTAAGCAGACAACCCACTGAGCGTGGAGCCTGACATGGGGCTCGATCTCATGTCCCTGAGATCATGACCTTAGTTGAAATCAAGAGTCAGACACATAATCGACAGAGCCACCCAGGCAGGAACCCCTAGCCAAAACAATCTTAAAGACAAATAAAGTTGGAGAACTTTCACTACCCAATTTTAAGGCTTGCTATAAGCTGTAGCTTCCAAGGCATTGTGGTTTTGACCTATGGATAAAGGAATAGGTCAATATAGCAGAATCAGCCCAGAAGTAGCCCCAGAGGTATACGTTTCTGTGAATTTGGTGAAGGTCCAGGGTAATTCTATGGGGAAAGGGTGTTCTTTAGACCCAATAGGTTAGAACAATTAGATAAACATCCTAATTCCTTTCTCCAACTTTATTATCTTTATTTTAAAGATAATTTATTATCTTTATTTTATTAATTAACTTATTTATTATCTTTATTTTAAAACTAAAAATCTGCAGTATGTATGAACACAGAAGGGAATGTATTACATTTTTTATAATATATGATAGTTCTACTGTCGACTTTTATAATAGAGTCAAAAATCGTTCTATTAGGAGCCTCCCAACTGAGAACGTGCACAAAGATTTCACGTGTGAAAGGGCAGGTGTTTCCTAATACTGATCAATCTCAGAACTTGCTTTCTTTATTTTTTTTTCTTAAACAGGACACTTAACATCCCAGGAAGTCAGTAACACACACACCCACGCGCGCACGCACACACACACACGCACGCACGCACGCACACAGCCAGGTACATATAAATCCAACACCATCCCCAGAGTTTCAGGTGAAGGGACCAGGGTCTCACAGGTAAGTGACACCTGGGGAGCTTTGGAGAGGCACTAGCCCGAGGCCCGTCTGCTCCAGGCCAATGTGTCTCTGGCTCTGGCTCCGTCAGGTCCCCGTTGAGGAAAGTGGTATTTCGCTTCCAAAGAATGCCCTCTGCCCATGACACTTCCACTCCCCGAAGAAGTCACTGAGTGTGAGAAGAAACACAAAATACTATTCTGTGTTCCTCTGGAATTGTTGCCACATTTTCCCCTTACAAGGGATTCATTTCAAAACTTTCAGTTCAAGTGGGGAAAAGGGGTGTTGTGGTTGACATAAATATCACATGTCCGGGAACACAACAAATGATGAAAAGAGGCTTATCCCGTGCAGACCCGGGTGGCGGCGAGCGCGTGGTCAGAAATGCTGGCCAATATTCGAAGACTCTACAACGTGCCCTGAATCTGTGAATCTCGGCCTCAGAACGCAGTCCTGTCCCCCACCTCAACTTCTGCCCAGACACCCGCTCCCATCGGCCCAGGCTGGAATTTAACTCCTGTTGTGGAAACTCCCTCACAGCAAAATGTACACGCTCTGTGATTTTGGAAAATCTCCTTCTGTTGCGTGAACCGATTGTTTGAAAACAAATGAACCCCAAACCCATCAGATCAGGCCCATTTCCTCTCTCTGCTGCCTGATCCCAAAAGTCAAAGATGGGGGGAGTTCTCCCATGAGGACTTGACAGTCCAAGTTAGAGAAGGGAAAGTGGTGTGGGAAAATGGCTTGGTTGTACTCAGGGCTTGGAGAAGACCCAATGGCAGAGCGTCCCCTGGGGCGTGCGCTGGAAATGTGATGAATGAGCTGGCCAAGGAGCCCTGCCTCCTCCCCAGCACATGTTTTTCTACTTTCTTCCTAATATATAGCTGGATTATTGCTAAGGCGTGAACAGTTCTGGAACTCCTCCCCATCCCTGAAGACTCAGCCGGCCCACCCCATGTTTTACTTGAAACATAAACTACTTGGAAAGACAAAGCCTGCTCGATTGTTACAAGGGCACCAAGCATTAACAATAAAGGTTCACCTGTGCCTCATCTGGAGCTTTCCAAACGGCGATGAGGTTCCCATCTCTCGGGGGAGAAAACGGGGAGCCCCACGATGCTTTACGGGTGAGCGGCAGATCACGAACGTGTATGTTTGCACTTAGAACCGTATCGAGATTTCTTTAAAAAATTGTTTCCTGGAAAAGCTTATCTGCCAAACACCTTCCCATCCATTATATAAATGTGGAAATGTCATCAGTGCTGCTGAGTTCTGAATAACGATGGCATCAAAATAGGGATTTTAATGCTTCTTGAATTTTTAGAAGTTTTCTGAGCCTTTTTATGGGCCAGTTAAGATTTTTTTTATTTTTTTATTTTTCTCTCTGAGACAAAGAGTTGTGTTTGTCCAAAGTTTAATGAAGCCAGAAGCCCAGAAACTGTTGAGATCTGCGTAAGGTTCACCCTGGCCTGGGCTAGAAGGGCTCTGGGAGACAAGGCGTCATCCAAATATTAGGTTTCTGATACTGTGATGCAAATTGTAAAACAGCTAATGTTCAGAACGCCTCTCAAGCAATGAAGTGCCATATCTGAAGGGAGGAGCTGTTTCTGAGCTGAAGTTTTTTCAAACGCAGCCGGCCAAGGGAAGGGGCAGCGCAGAAAGGCATGGTCAGCTGTTGGCTCTGGCTCTGTCCCATAGAGCTGGGCGTGCAGCATGAGGCTGGCAGGGCTCTGTGGCCCTCTGAACCCCAGCATCAGTGGCAGTGACAATGGAAGCCCACAGCACATGCCAGAAGCCTCAAGAAGGGACACAATCAGGGAAAGCCGGCCCTACACAAGTGCTCCCTGTAAACATTCAGGGGGGTTAGCCCAGAGTTCACTATTCCCTCTTGCACAGCCAAGCGTATCTGACCTTGTAGGCTGCCTCACGTTCCCCTTTGTCCGGCCACCCCGCTTCACGCGCCGTGTTCCTCTCTAGGAATCCGGACCACTCGTTTGATATCGGTTTGGGGCTTCTGCCCGAGGAACCTCATGGGTTTCGCTGAGGTGAGTTGTCCTGGAGGACAGAAAGGCCGCTCATGGATGATGCTTTTTTTTCCATCAGCCTTTGTTCTCTTGCAAGTCTCAGCCTCTGGGAGGAAAAGGAGATGGGAGCTGGAATGTCAAGCTTAAGTTGGAGGGAGGGAAATGGAGGAAGCAAAAGGAAAAGGAAAATTGAGAATCCAAATGAAGTCAAACCTGACTTTCACGCATATCTAACTTGTTCCTGCCCACCCCCGTCAATTCTATTAATGCTAATCCCACTGGTAATTAATTTCTCTTTAGCAATAGTAGTAGATACATTTTATTCAAACTTAAGGTGGATAATCTTAAACTGTCGCATGGATACAGCAAAACATATAGACAAAAACTCAAAAAAGTCATCACGGGAATGAATCTGTGTCCTGTGGAGCATAGAAGGGGCGCGTCTGGCAGTAGACTCCTTGCCTGGCTGTGGGCTCCTGGTCAATGGTTCAGTGCCTCAGTTTCCTCAAGCAGGATCATGGCAACACTGCTTTCTACCTCCTTGTAAGCTGGGGAGTTAAAAGGGCCAGTACCCAAGAAGCCTGTGGAACAGTGTTTGGTGTCAGTGTTCCTTCTGTTGGGGTGGTTTGCTCAAATCCTCTGCCGGGCTGCACGCAAGATGGTGCACAGAGCTGGTGTCCGTGAGTCTGTTGAAAGCGTGGGACCAGAGCACCACTTCGTAACCACAGCTCTGATCCAAGGAGGGCATTTCCGCCTGCTTTCTTTTCCACTTGCAAATGATACCATTTGCCAAGCCCCATTTCTTTCCTAGGAAGTGAAGCCCCCATAATGACCAGGCCAGGGCGGGTGGGCAGTGGGGAGAGAGGAACATCCGTGGCCTTCCTCCCACCAGCAACCTCCCTCTTTTAAAGCATGCGGTTGGCTTGCAGAGGAAAAGCTCACAGCTCCATTGTGTAGCCAGTGAGGATCCTTGAGATTATCCAAGGACACTTCCAGACAAATGTTTCAATGTGCCGCCCCCACTGAGACAGGGGAAGGACGGCAGACAGTGGGAGGCCGGTGCACCGGTAGTGCTCTGGACCAGGTCTGGGTCTAGATTTGGGGGCTTACTCGCTGCTAAAAATACGGACAATTACTCAGAGCCTGGATCCTGGATAGATGAGAGAGCCTCTTGTTTCTAAACAGAAAAGGACCCTCTGATGCCAGGGTTGATGCCTGGCTCACAAACTGCATTGAGGGCATTGTCCCTGTGTCCCTTCTTAGCTTCACCTGGGTGGGACACATCTGCTCATGGCCTTTAATTCACTGCAAGGCTTCAGCGGCCCCTGACCATTTTTTCTCAGGGCACCAGGTCAAAAGGCCTTTGGGTTTCAAGGGCCCTTATTCTCCCAGCCTGGAATGCTCCAAACCCTTGAGGAGGGAGAGGAAGCACCAGAGAAAACATTTGCCTAACCGTGTTTTAAAAAAAGTCCTTCTCCAGAAATAAAATGGAGATCCCAGGTCCCTACAGCGATAAAGTACAGCCCCAAACCCCCTTTTAAAAAATGTAATGTTTCCCCTTCTCCCCAAAAATGTTTATCTTATCTGTTTTTAAGACTTAAAAAGGCAAACAACGCAGTAATTATCTTTAGGAAAATGGGAAGTAGTAAGAGCCAGAGAGAATGAGTCATACTTCTGTTTTCTTTTCTTCCTACCATAACTGTTTCTTTTGGAAGACATCTGAATCGTGGTTATTAATTTATCTTTATGCGATTTCCAGCTGCTGATCACGTGTTAAACCATATAATAAGAGGAACAAGAGAGGAGCCTGGGGAGCAGGGCTTTTCTCAACGCGAAAAGCAGGTTTTTAAAATCACAAATCCTGGCACCCACGTCCCTTGGCAATCACCGCCCTTTCTCCAGGAGGCGCCTAACCCAACAAGTGATGAAGGGTAATCAGCTGGAAAATGGAATCTGTCCCTCCATGACGAAAGGAACCTGGGAAGTTGGATACACGGGGTCAGCTCAGAAGCTGCGTGTGGATAAAGAGAGGAACCCACAGCTGGATGCTTCTCAGGGGGGACCGGCTCGCTTGGGGACACGCAGCTATATGTGCGCACCTACTGTGTGTTCAGCCAGAGTTGAGAAGTGAGGATAACACGAAGACAAATGTAGCCAGGACTCAGGAAACCCCCTCAAGTTCTTGGTAATCAGAAAAGGTGCGCATGACCTGCGTGGGCAAGAGCTGAGTCTGGAGACACAAGACCCACACTTCTCCTCTTGCTCCCACTTCCCACATGAGCTGCCTCAGAAAATCACTTGATAAAACCAAAATGCAGAGAGCCTCTCATAAGGTGGGAATAATGACGCCCATCGCACCGGGGAGAGAGTGAGGTGTGGGAACGTTCTGGAGTGCGGTACCCACGCTCTCTCTACAGAGGAAAGCAGGCCACCCCACAGAGGTCAAGGAAACTAGGGAAATGAGGGGCTGTTTCTAAATACGGAGAAGGGGAATGCTGAGGAAACCTGTAGGGGTGGGGGGTCTGACTTTGGGGCTGGGGTATGGGAGGAAGGAAGAGTATGCCAAGTGGGGAACAGCGTCCACGAGGGCGCAGAGACAGAAAGGACATGCGTGGTGTGAGTACCCACGGAGCTCAGGAAGGATGCCCCAGTGACGAAAGTGTGTGGCAGCCAGCTGAGGACGAAGGTAAGGGAGCCTTCACTCCACATGGTGGATGTTGGGTTGCTAAGGAACAGAGACTCTGGTTTCTTGCCTTTAATTTTTTTAATGACTTACAGTTTAGCTTTTATTTTTTTTTTCTAAGAGAGCCACCATTTTTATGCAGAACAATGTGGCGATGACATGAGGCCCACAACACAAACATTACTCTAAGACGTAATTTAAAAATACACAAGGACTTTTTTCTAGTGTCATTTTGTTGTTGTTGTTTGTTTATTTCTGTTTTGTTTTGTTTTGTTTTTTTGAGAACATCTTGGTAAGGTTAACATATTTCAAGAATGTAATATACCTTCTTTTCCGAACCCCCCCAAAAAACTCTATGGTTAAGTTTTTAAGAATGACCATTTGTCCCCCAACAACCTCCAAAAGAAAAAAAAAAAAAACTGGCTCATACTGTCTAAAAAAATCACTGTGCGATGTTTCATTTGGAAACATACCCATGTTGGATTGCTAACATAGTCACTGAAGTAAAATAAAGGTTAGAAGATTCGCTGGCAAACAAAGTCTGAACTCAAGGCTTGGGTAAGCTAAGCTGATATTTTAATTACCCTCTTACTTTTGCAAGTACTTTCTCAACTAAACTGAATTTGAGTATTTAGAATTTGCTTTTGAGGGCTGAATTTGACCTTTTGCTCTTTGCATATATTTAATATATGCCTTTCTAGCTTATGTAGAAAAAGCTACTCCAGAGGCTTCAATTTTGTTACAATGGAATAGAAAATATATGTATGTATGTAAGGTCAATAGCTCCACAAGGACGCCTGGGTGGCTTTGTTGGTTAAGCGTCTGCCTTTGACTCAGATCACAACCCCAGGGTCCTGGTATCGAGTCCCATATGGGGGTCCCCACTCAGTGGGGAGTCAGCTTCTCCCTCTGCCTCCCCACTCATTCTCTCTCTCTCACACACACACAAATAAATAAAATCCTTAAAATATAGCTCCGTAATTCTACCTTCAAAATTAATAACAATAGGGAAAAAATTAGACAGTCATCTGAAGGTAAGATTGCTAGTAAAGAATAACCAATGAGGTAATCCAAGTGACTTCTGTCTTCAAAGTTTAGCAGTGTGTGTCCATTTTCCTCATAAAAGGAAATCTTATTTTAAAATTTTAATAGGAAATTCTTCTACATTCAAATGCATTAGCTTTTCATTTTCTTGTGCCCATTATCATGTTTATTCTCATATTTAAATGGATGAGAATCATCATATTTGTGTGAAGGCTATTTTATGGAAAATCAGAACTCTGAATTTAAATTCGAGTTTTAATAAGCATTGATTTTTAGTTGAATTCAATTAGCCAACATAGTACATCATTAGTTTTAGATGTAGTGTTCATGATTCATCAGTTGCTTATAACACTCAGTGCTCATCGCATCGCAGGCCCTCCTTAATGCCGGTCACTCAGTTACCCCATCCGCCCACCCCCCCCCTTTTGAGACCCTCAGTTGGTTTTGCAGAGTTCAGAGTCTCTCGCGGTTTGCCTCTCTTTCTGATTTCTTCCCATTCAGTTTTCCCTCTTTCCCTATGATCCTCTCTGCTCTTTCTTATATTTCACGTATGAGTGAAACCATATGAGGATTGTCGTTCTCTGACTGACTTCTTTCACTCAGCCTAATAACTTCCAGTTCCACCCATGTCGATGTAGATGGTAAATATTCATCTTTTCTGTTGGCTGAGTAAT
Source organism: Lontra canadensis (assembly GCF_010015895.1). Lineage (NCBI taxonomy): Eukaryota > Metazoa > Chordata > Mammalia > Carnivora > Mustelidae > Lontra > Lontra canadensis. Next base: position 3,695,641 of record NW_022631073.1, on the reverse strand, counting down.
ATTCCATTGTATCTACAAAGCACATCTTTTCCATCCATTCATCTGTTGAAGGACATCTTGGCTCCTTCCATAGTTTGGTGACTGTAGCCATTGCTGCTATGAACATTGGAGTGCACGTGCCCCTTCTTTTCACTACATCTGTATCTTTGGGGTAAATACCTAGTAGTACAATTGCTGGGTCTTAGGGTAGCTCTATTTTTAACTTCTTGAGGAACCTCCACACTGTTTTCCAGAGGATGTTCACCAGCTTGCATTCCCACCGACAGTGTAAGAAGGTTCTCCTTTCTCTGCATCCTTGCCAACATTTGTTGTTTCCTGACTTGTTAATTTTAGCCATTCTAACTGGTGGAGGTGGTATCTCACGGTGGTTTTGACTTATATTTCCCTGATGGCAAGCAATGTGGAGCATTTTTCATGTGTCTGTTGGCCATTTGGGTGTCTTCTTTGGAAGTAAAGTTTAATACAAGGACACTCAACAGTTGAGTAGACACAACATGGAAAACCAGCCATCTTGGTTTGCACTAACTGGTGTCACAAAGCTTCTGAGTTTAACATGGTGCCAAGAAGAGAGGAAGGACTATCTCTCTATTTGCCCGGTGAGGCAGACTCTTTCTTCCCTTTTGAGGTGGGGCAAGCTCCCTGGGGGCCCTTTTTGGCAGGGGACACTCTCTTATTGTCGCATCTACAGAGACCTGTGTACATCAGGGACGGTCAATGAACAGTGTATCCTTGGAGTGACATGAATTTCAGAGTGATTCCAACCCTTTTTTTTTTTTTTGCCAGCCCAGCTACACGCGAGGTCTCAGCGTCTAGATTCCACACTGAAGTTCTCTCCGTAAACCGAACACCCCACCAACCAGGCTAGCAACCTTGGTAAGCCATCAGGGAAGCCAGACCCTTCTGCGTCGCTATTTCTGAGCAGCGACTGTGTTCTGTACGGTAATGATGCAATTCCGGGCCGGACAGGCAACCACCACACAGCAATGTGGTTGTAGAGGGAATATGGTAATATTCTGAAATGGCAATTCTCCTAAATAAATAGCACATCAACTTACTTAAACCTAATCATAAATGGTACAAATTGGGCCCATGTGCAAACAGAAACCCGAGCCGAAGACCAGAGTTAAAGCAGCCATTGTCTCTCTCCTGACCTGGGCTCAGAAAACCTTGCGTGTCCGATTACATCTGTTAAAACGATTCGAATGCCAGCCCTGTATTTTAATTATAAATATATAAAAAATGTTAATAAGACGGCATTCTGGGCTTGCTAAGCTTTTAAAATGCTCATTGGGGGCGGGGTGGGTAGAGGAGAGTTCCATGTGCCCCAGACCTGTGCCAGCATATAATGATTGAATGTTTTCCTGTAATAAATTGAAAAAATCTGGTTTGTAAGAATGGATCCAAATCACTTGGCATTAGAGAGGTAATTTGTTACCTGGCTTCCAACGTTTTGGAACTCGGTGAGGAACTGTGTTCGCCAAAGGCAAGGGGACAGGAGGAAGCCTGCGCCTCCCCCACCTTGCAAATTTTCTCCACCTTCCCTCCCCCTGCCTTCACCTCCTTGGCCTTGCCTCCCTCTCTCGGGGCTCCAGAAAAGAGGTCCGTTTGCCGAAAATGGGGAGAGGTGTTCTCAGGACGGAAGCCAGCCCGTAGCCACCTTCTCTGTACCTCTCCAAACCTCAGACCTGCTTAATTATGATTAATTGCCACATGGCTAATCAGATACAGTTTCAAAAGGTTGGAAATGACATTCCAAGGACACCAGGGAAGACGCAAGATCTTTCTTTGTTCCCGGGGAAGAAAAGGCAGGTTCCCTCCCTTCCGCCCCCTCAACTTTTTCCTATTTTAACAATTCCAAACAGAATTAATACCATCAGTATATTGTTCCCACCCCCGGGAATTGAACTTCAACTGTACAATTTCTGCAGCTGTGAGAGTTGCAGACCTGCTGTCAATAACTCGATGTTGGGGTGCCGTCCTGCTCCGGCGAGAGCTGGCTCAAGTTTCTGCTTCACGTCTGTGCTTTCTGGGTGGTGGGACAGGAGGAGAAACTTCACGCGGAAGATAGTCACCAGCGTTAAGGAGCTTCTACCCTGGACTCCGCCAGATCGCATGTAATAGACCTCACGCTCTCCTCTTTCCTTCCTCTGCTTGTTTTAGAAAATGCTGTGAAAAGTGCAGGCGATTTCGTCTTGCCAGCTCTTCCCTCCATTTAAAATCCCTTTGGCTAAGTCAAGGATCACAGTATGTCATTTCCAGTCTAACAGAAGTGCTGGGCCCCGCTCAGCTCCTATTACCAGGAGGCAAATCCCTCGTTCCTGGCGCCAAGGCTGCTGCACTTGGCCGTCAGCCCGGCATTGTTCCGTCATTACATTCCAGAGGGCCTCTCAGCCAGTTAATGTTTGCACTGGGAGGTCCAAATACCCAGCCATCAGCACTGAACTTTTCTCTTTTTTGTTGAGAATTGCAGGTTTCTAATGCAATCGCAGGCTTTAAAGGAGAACTTACAGGTGAACACAAAAGCACTAATTTACATTTTATTCACAAACAATAATATTTGCAGTGGTTTTGCCATGTGCGCTCATAAAAGAGTTTTAGAAGATGTCTGGCTTTTTGAGACTTTATGGTGGCTGGAATTGGTTTACCGATTTAAAGGCAGTCATTTTATTTTATTTTTCATATTCTACGTTGCGTCAAAGTATTTCTGTCCCAGAATGCTAACGGCCCATACATTCTGCGTCGTTAATACGTGCGCTCACGTGGGAAACAAGCCTCAGAAATGGATAAACTAATTTGAACCAGTTTCAAGCACATAGCATTTAATTAAATCACATCTTCAGAATGGATTTTAAAGGTTGGGATTTTCAGAGCACGCGGACTCTACTCAGCATCTTGGCCGTAGTCCCGCCACGCTCTGCCAAGATGGCCACAACCAGCAGGCGGTGATGGGGACCCGCATTTCATGGAGTCATGCGTAGGATTTCATGCCCAGTAGAAGCACCAGGGGGATGCGAGGTTCTGACCCTCCCCGGCACGGTGCAGACCCTTCGGTACGCCAAGGTCTTCTCAAGAGCATAGCCAGGCAGAGCTGAGTCTACTTGGGTCCTAGCAGCGGGGGGCCCTGGAGGGTCAACCCCTTGCCCTAGCAGAGAATCTGGAGCCATAACCATGGCCCGAGGGGACTGAGGCTGCAGACTACCCCCTCCCCAACCAAGGGATCTCTCACGATCCAGAAGCTTCAGCACAAATCTGGCAGGGCATGGGGACCTGGGATGATGGTGAGGGGCACAGAGCACCTGTGAAGCTGACCTAGGAGCCGAGATGCTGAAGGCTCAGGCTTCCTGGGATGCAGGCAAAGGCACCACACTGTCCCCGTAGTCCCGGAGGAAAGACCAGTTCTGTCAGACTAGCTCGTCACCAGCCAGGAGACAATCCACCAGGGCTTTCCCAGCCTGGATCCAGGATGGGAGTAGAGAGCTGGCTTTTCTCACGGCTTTTCTCCTCTGCCCACTGCCTCCCCAGTGCTTCCTCTCTTCCGCTCCATCCGTGTTTTTCTGAGCCACAAAAGGTAAACAAAGACAAGCCTCTCATTCTCATTCGACGTAAACTTAAAAATGGAAAGGACACTTGTTTGCACTTTCCACCCTCATGTTGATTTCATTCCATTCTTTTGGGAACCACAGCATTAGGAGGATGACCGCAAGACCGCACCCGCTTCTTTCCCAGAACTCCGCTCACATTGTCCCGTATCCTGCACCGTCTTGGCCAGGATGGATGACAGGAACACAAGGCAGTCTCCGCCGGCCAGCCGGGGGCCATCCCTCCAGGGGCAGCTCCTTGACCACAGCCCGCCATGGGGCAGACATTCCTCAGAGCGCCTGTCACTCCGGTGTTATCAGCAGACACTCACCTGCCATATTCACCCTCTCACCTCTACTCACTTCCTGCCCTCACCTCCAGACTCACCTCCTATGCTGGCTTCTTCTGCTCACCTCCATATTCACCTCTATGCTGAACTCCTGTACTCACCTTCCAACTCACCTGCTACACTCGCTTACCCTCACCTCCATACTCACCTCCCATGAGCTCCTCGGACTCTGGGCTCCTGAAGGAGACGGCCTATGTCTTAGCCATCTCCCTCTCCCCGGATCCTCCCTACCTTCTTCCAGGACTAACTAAGAAATCTAGACCCAAGCAGATTTAGAGCATTTGCTCATTGGTGGGGAAAACAAAACAAAACAACACAAAACATTTTTAACTGCATTTTTCACTTTATTCTTGTCAGCCCATCCTCACGACCACTGAAAGGGAAATCATCGCTTTGGTTGCGGGAGCCTTCCCCGAGCCCTCCTCTTTCCCGGGCACTGCTGGTTCCAGAGAGCAACAGCCAGAGAAGATACGAAGAGGCAGAGGGCTACAAACCATCCCTCATACAGAACGTGGGGAGGAACGGAGGGTGGGAAAGAACCGGGCTCCCCACTGTGACGTTGAAAGTATAATTAACTTGTGGGTAAGCCGCCACAGGGGCAGAAGGAGCCCGACCCATCTGGAACTTTCGGAGGTGCTGTACAGGAGTGTGGCTGTGCCATCGAGGAGGCGAGGACCAAGGCCAGGAGCACAGGGAAGTGTGTCAAGAGCAAGAAGGTGGTGGGGAAAGTGAAAGAATCACAGCAGCCCTTCCTCGCCCCCTTTTATGCAAACCCAACCTAAAGTGTCCTGCCGTGTCTCCAAATATCAAAACGGAATAAGAAACTCAGACGCGAGGACTTCTAAGCCCAAGAAAGCCCAGAGTAATGCACCCGAGTGGATGAAAGGAATTGAACCAATATACAGGCTGAGTTAATTATTTATTTGAAATGTCCTCAAGCTGACTATGCTAAACCGTGTTCAGATATGTTTTATTACACTGTATTACACCAGTTTGAAATACAGCATATTTAATTATTTTAGACGAGGGAGACGTATGCTCGGTTGTCCGTGGGGGCAGCTGAGTACAGCAGATTAGGAAAGCCCACTGGCACTTGAAGTGGGAAGGACGGGAGGTAAGGTCACAGTAGAACGGAGGCCAGATTCCCCAGGAATGGGTCATTTCCACCCGGCTGGACCACGGGGTGCTCAGACATTTGGCTAAACGGGATTGTTGAGTGTGTCCATGAAGGTGTTTCTGGGTGAGGTTAATATTTGAATCTGTAGACTGAATAAAGCCAGTCACCCCCTCTGGTCCATTGGGGGCCTGAAACGAACAAAAAGGTGGAAGGAAGATTTGCTCTCTGTGCTTGAATGGTTGAGCTGGGACCCTGGTCTTTTGCCCTTGGACTAGGAATTCCATCATTAGCTTTCCTGGCTCTCAGGCCTTTGGACCCCATCTGAACCTGACCACTAGCTTTCCTGGGTGTCCACTGTGCAGACAGCAGATCGAGTTTTCTCAGGCTCCATAATTACATGAGCCAACTCGTACAATAAGCACTCTTCCCCCTTTACACACACACGTGCACACACACACACACACACTCTACTGATTACGTATATAATACATATGATACCAATATATCATATTGATTCTATTTCTCTGGAGAATCCTGACTCATATAAGCCCCTTCAAGAGAAAGCAGAAATCTGCATTTTTATGCAAAAGCTCCTAATTTTAAAATGTCAGTTCAAACATTATAGAACATTGCATTATGAACAGAAAGCATTTGCTGGTGAGATTACATACGTGGGCTGCCAGACGTCAATCTCTGCTTTAAATCGTGTGTCTTAATAATAAATGTTTTAATCATAGTCCTAATAATTTCTAAATTCCAGGGAAGATAATTAATGGTTGAAGTAATTTACTTTATTTAAATGATTTCAAAATTCTTATGTATCATATTTAATATAGTTGAAGCAGAAATCCTCTGGCGGACACAGGAAGTTATAAAATAAAAAATAAGCATCCTTCACTAACATTCACTGATCATGCAAACATTATCACAAGGGCATTTCACTTAACTTCTGTGAGCTCCTGACGAAATGCGAGCTATGGTTTGCATCATGTTCCAGGTAAGGAAACTCAGAACAGAAAAGAGCAAGTACTGTTGACATTTAAAAGTTCACTATTACTTCTTGGCCTTCAGTGCTGTGCCCTTGACACTAATTTGCAGCCCTGTCTAAGGCCTGAAGCAATTGTGTTGTTTGAGTGGAGGGAAGCCTTTCTCTTAGCAATCCGCAAAGAGCAAAAATGAATGTGAGTGTAAGCTTTGATTTCATTTCTTGGAATAATTAGGATCCTTTTCTCCCTCCTAAGCACCTCACATTACTTGTTTTGTCGTTGTTCATATTTAGGTGTTATTTGGAAGTCAGAATCCATTAGCTGCCTATCGACTAGTGTAGTCAGAGCAGAAGCCCAGCAAACCGCATCTGGATTTGTGCCCAGCTCTGACATATGTAAGTAATGTGAACTGGGAAAATGGATGTAAGCCAGCCTCGGTGTTCCCCCCTGTTAAATGGGAATATTTCCACCCTAGTTTCTGAGTTTTTGTCAGGATTGGAAATAATGTAAATTAACTGCCTCCCAGCGGCTGGCACCCAAGGTAGAGTTTCCCTTTGTTTTATTATCTAATTATAATTAGATCTACCTACGGCTAGAATGAGAATCAAGTTAGATTAAATAAAAATGCATATGTAGAACAATATGATTCATAGTTTTTCACCTACAAGGAATAAGAATATTTCTGATCTTATTAGACCCCCCCCAGTGGCCTCACTTGCCGGGAGTCCTAGAATCCTTGTGTAAAAGAGGTAGAAGGGAGAGCCCAGAGCCGGGTTCTTGTCCATTGCCTTGTGACCTTGAACAAGTCACTTCCCATCCTTGAAGCTAATCGGGCCCTGAGATTCCCCATGAGGAAACCGGGCTCCTGCCTCCTGTGTCTCAGGGTTTGGCAAAGCGAAAACGAGACACTAGGTGAGAGGCGGCTGCATTCTGGAAAGTGCTGCAGACGGGGAAGCCTCACTCCCATTTGAGATGACGGTCCCCTAAATTTGCACGGGGGCCTTCCCCGATGCATCATTTCCCGAAACGATGTCGGTTGACACCAGGGCCCCGATTTCAATTCTTCCTACTTAAGACCTGGCGTGTATATTCCCAAGGGGGGATGCTTCCATGAGGATTCCAGCCCCTTCCTGATTCTCACGCGTGTGAATGTTGCGCAGGAGCGTGGTGACGCTTGTTCAGCCTTCGCGTGAGGCGTTCTGCTCCAGCCTTCCTGTGGCAGCCAGCTCTTCTGTACCTTTTCCTCTTCAGGCTGTGCCGTACGGAATCCACCCAGCCTTCCATGGTTTAAGGTTTTCACAGCGAAGTGTATGTCTTCACAAATTGAAATGTTGTATCTACAGTCAAGGGAGGTCAAGGACTGCTGGAAGCCACCCAAGGCTGGGAGAGGGGCCCAGGACAGATGTTCCCTCAGAACCTCCAGAAAGAACCCACCATCCTACACCCTGATGTCAGACATCTGGTCTCCAGAGCGGTGTGAGGGCGAATTCCTGCTCTTGATGACCCCAGCCTGTGGCACTCTGTTAGGGCAGCCCCGGGACCCTGTGCCCACCCATCACCAATAAGTGCTTCTGGTACCCTGCCTTAGTCACCACCTGTCCCAGGGTCCCTTGCTCCCTAAAGCCCTTTCTGGGGTGTAAAAGATGAAACTAGTCTAACACTTGCTAAAATGCAAGGAAGAGTTTATTCAAGATTATCGCCAGAAGGGTCCACTCCATTACAACACGGGAGTGAGAACGGGCTCAAATCCCAACACAGCAAAGACCACGGGGATGGATGGCCAAGGAGCATAGGGAGGGTCATCAGAGGAGCGGTGCCAGGAGAGGACACCAAGGGCCCAGGGAAGTCTTTCCGCTGTGGCGCAAGGACATCGACATCAGAGGAGAGGACATCGAGGGTGCTGATTCTGGAGAAACCGACATCACAGGCATCTTGCTAAGACTCTGCTGGGCAGGTGGAAGATAGCTGGGGCCAAGGTCAAAGCCTACTTGGGAAGAGGCCTGCTTACAGGAGCCTGACTCAGGCTTGGTCTTTGTCAGGGGGTGGCATCCTTAGCTTCAGGCCTCTCCTGGGCCCCGTTGCTTTTGAGGCTTACGCTACGGATGTGGACTCTCCTCCTCCATCAGCTGGGAGAGCCCTGACCACTGGGAGAGGGGCTCAGCTCACGCTGTGATGTTTGCAGCTAGCACCCGGTGCCCAATCCTCAGAGGGAGAACCCCCAGTTTCCCCTGCTCGCCCACCTGGCTGGCATGTTGGTGTCTGGGGGTGTCAGCCCTGTAACAGCTTCCGCCTGCTGGGGACACCACCATGGCCCTCTCCTGCTTCTCTCTGCTTGGAACACCATCCGATCTGGCGCCTGGCAAGAACTACCAGGCCGCCCTCCAGGCACAGAGCCGTGTTCCTCCATGAGCCGCCAACGACCGGCTTTCTCTGCAGCCTCGTAGCCCCGGGACCCAGACCCCCATCAGAATCTTCACCAGGTCATTTAAGCTGTCACTTAAATGGCCGAGCTCCCACTTTCTTGACCATGAAATGAAGGGGCAGTGTGGGTGGTGTGGGCTGGAAGGGATCGTAAGAAAGTGTGGACATGTCCTGTACATGGTAGAAGGCTCCGGGCCTTGGGTCACCAAGCCTTCCACAGGGCGGGTCACACATGCCAGGTATCCATGGGGGTGGAGTGCATGGACCCCGGGGAGCGGGGACACAGGACGCCCTCACACAAAGCCCAGCAGCAGACGACGAAGGTGACGCAGGGAGGCAGAGCAGAGCTGGGTGACGAGGACAGACGCTGCGGACATCGGGCTCCTTGACCCGGCACAAGAGGTGGGACGACGCAGTAGGCAGACGAAGGCAGAGAGACCGCTCTGCGTACACGCCCAGGCTGCCCACCTGCGCCAGGCCTGGGGGCGCAGCACCTCCCCGGTGACGGTGAAGGCCACCCTCCGCTTGGTCAGAGGGGCATCTCAGGTCTCCATGCAGAAGATCAAGCTCAGCAAGCAGGGCTGAAGCAGGCAACGAAGACGTGGTTGTGAAAGGAGCAGACCACGAGCTCCAGGAGCGGGGCAGGGGAGCTGGGTGCAGACACACTCTTTGCTGTGGCTTGACTTCCTAGCATGTGTACGTGTTCACGTTTCAATTCCAATGTAAAATATTAACCAGTAAGATTTAGGACAGGAGATGGAATAAGAAACTGGAGAGGCAGGAACCACTTAGGAAATTCATGGAGACAGTAGTCGAGCCCAGAGCAGGAGGTTGGAATGAGAAAACTCGGCGAGAGAGTCTTGGGGTCCCTGTGCAACCCAGCCTACCCCCACCCTGCGTCCTGTGACCTAAGTACCTGGAGCATTCCCAGCAGTTCCCCTTAACCGAGGAGGCAGTGGGTGATGTCCGTGAAGGAGCTCTAGGCTTGCATGAAGACCAGCAGGTGGGTGGGGAGGGAGTCAGGTGCTCAGGAGGCCGGGGCAGGGATGCAGGCAGGGACGGTCCAGAGGACAAAGGCAGGAGATGGCTCTCTGGGACCTGGATGTGCCAACTAACTCTCCTCCTCGGCTTCTCACCCAATTTAAAAACCCTTCCGAGGGCAAAGCCGTCATCCAGGGCTGCTGAAGCTGCTGCATGGCACAGTGACTCCCACTTCCTAAGTGTCCATTAATTACACTGCGCGTTCGTTAACATTCCGAGCACCCACTTTCAAACCCTAAGCCAAGATGTGCCTGTGATTTCGAGAGCGCTGCCACCGGGGCACCCAAGGACATCTTCCTTCCTCCCAAACCCTGTCGTTTCCTACCCCGTGCTCACCTCTGCTCTGCTCCTGTTGCATTATTAATATGACAGCGAGCGTGCCGTCAGATCTGAAAGTGGCCACAAGAGTGACCTCCACGAGCGGCGTGGTGTGCGGCAGGAGGCCGGCCACGGAATGCAATGGTCGTGGTGAGGAGGGAGTGGAGATGGGAGGCAGAGAGGAGAACATTCCCAAATACAAGGCCTGGAAGCAGAGGCAGAAAAGAAATCAGGGGAAATTTGAAGGAGCTCTCGTGGACTGAACTATGACTTCTCTAAAATTCACGTGGTGAGGTCTTAACACCCAGGGCCACAGAGTGCAACTGCATTTGCAGACAGAGCATGTTTGTTTTTAAAGATTTTATTTCCTTATTTATTTGACAGAGAGAGAGAGAGAAAGACAGTAGGAGAGGGAGGAGGACAAGCAGACTCCCCGCTCAGCGCCGAGCCTGACATGGGACTTGATCTCGCCACCTTGAAATCAGGACCTGAGCTGAAACCAAGAGTCAGATGCTTAACCCAACAAGCCACCCAGGCGTCCCTGGGGACAGACGTTTTAAGTAGGTAACCAGGGTAAAATGAGAGCATGTTCTGTTTGTTTGTTTGTTTGTTTTGTTTTTACCCAAGGTGAGAAAAATGCTGCACCCAGATGTCCAACCTCAGCTCCTGACAAGGCATTGCTCCTCGAGAAGGACACCATCACATTACTTGGTGGCAAGGTGTCTTCATTGGGTCGCTTTCATGCAGAAAGGCCAGGTATATTTCTTCCAGCAGGTTGGGTATGGGTTTCCCTTTCATCCCCGCAGGGCCTCGGGCAGCCCCACTACCAAGGTTCGCAAGGGTGGGATCCCCTGGCTTGATCCCACCTCACATTGCAGGGGACTTGCTGTGAGGGCGGCCCATGATTCAGACACAGGACCCCCCAGCATCACCGACCTGCAGGAGTGCTGGCGCTCACCGGGAGACAGTGTTCCATGAGTACGGGGTGAGCTCCAGGAAGCTGTGTCCCCGACGAGAAGAATCCCCGAGCCAGGAGGCATGGAGAGTGAGGAAGAGTGGCCCCACGGCCATGACTCCCATGACTCCCAGCGACTCCCAGGATGCTTTGTGTGTTCAGTCCTCACACCCTGTGATGGTAGAGTCTTGGTTTCCAAAGGAGGCAACTTTCTCAATGGGATACAGTAGAGTCCCCTTGATCTCTCAGCTGTGTCTGCCACCTTCGGACACCCAGAGATCAGCAGGCAGGAAGATGGTCATCATCTTGGCAAGAGATATGACCCTGGTCCCCAGGAAGACATCAGTCTACTGTGACCCAGGGGAGCCGGCACGGATCCAGCTGGGCTATTGTTGGTGCTCCTTTGCCCAGTTGTGAGGGTAAGACAACAAGGGCCCGCTGGTCTGAGAAGGGCATGGAGCCCAGGGCCTTGGCCCCATCATGAGCTGGGGCACAACCTCAGGCCAGCCACAAGGCCGGCAGCTGGGCTAGCTAAGGAGCTCTAGGATTGGCAAGGGAGGACGTGTCAGTGAGTACTTGCTGTGGCCCTGAACAGTGCCAGGGGTGGAGGGGCCCTGATCTCAGTGGGGGTGTGAAGGACTGGGCATCATGGTCCAGCTCAGGAGGGCCGTCAGAGCTCCGCAGGGTGGTGCCTGAGGTCCCATCCAGCCTCCGTTGTATTCCACTTTGCCTTCTTTCTGGACCTGCTTCTTCTCCATCCTTCGAGAGAGGTCAATCCCTAACAAATGTGCCACCTCCCCAGGCACATCCCAGCACCGGCTTCCAGGGAACCCAGACTCCAAATGGAATGGAGCAAGAACCAATCTCTGAGCAGGCTGAACGCCACCGTGTTCCCGTCACTCACGGGAGTAAACTCAGATATCCTAGGGCCGTTCTTAAGAAAACAGAGACCAGAAGACAAGGAAGAGACCCCCTCATTGGAAGTTGTGTACTTGCTTTCTCTCCATGCACACAATCCTCGAAGGGTGGGGCGGTTTCCTAAGGAAGGCCCTGCGCCCTCACTGCCCACCTGAGGGCAGAGCCCTGTCGGATTCTAAGCCCTGAGTCCTGGGATCTCAGCACGTCCCTGATGGCCTCTATCCAGCCAGGGCTGGCCCTCCCTTTTCCTAGGCAAACCCGAAAGGGGAGAAAACCAAAGGGCAAAAAACTTTCCCTCTTGAGGTTACAGCTTGCGTTCTGTGCCTTTGCAGGTTCAAAGGAGGGAGGGAGGGCTTGCTTTAATCCGTCTGCTCCTCAACACCCGTTCTGAGATGTCCTGCTCCTTGTCTGCCTCCTCTCCCATTTCCAGAGCTGAAGTCACACACACACACTCACACACACATACATACACACACACGCACGCGCACACACACGTGTGCACACACACGATTTCCTGTGAATCCAAAAAACAAGAAAGAAAACAAAAACCTGGCAGATGCTGATTTTTCCGCTTAACTGCACATATTTTATAGTATTTCTCTGTGTTTTTCTCCCAAGACGCCCACCTGACCTCACTCGCTCTCCAAATTCCCTCCATTGTGGCCAAATGTCACAGATCGTGTGAGGCGGTTTCAGCCCATGAAAATATGCCCTAAATGAGCACGGCTGCCCCTTGCTCTTAACCCTTGCCTTCCCTTGGGCAGCATCTCTTCTTCCTAAATGAAAAGCCCCTTCATTAGGCAGGTCTTTCTGACAGGGAGCAGGGAGGGGAGTTGGAACAGACCCTCACTAGGAAGCTGAATGGAAACAATCAGAGTTCTTGGTTTGTATTTGCATAGGACAGTCTTGGCTTTTTGTTTTGTTTGTTTTGTTTTGTTTGTTAGTTTTTTCAGCATTCTAAGATTCAGTGTTTAATCAACTAGTATTTCAAGAGCTGGGGAGGAAAACCACCCGCTTTGTCTCCTTCAAATAGCGCCAAGACAAAGAGGCCACAGAGAATGTCAGAGCTCACCGTCCCCCAGCACGCGCCCGGCACCCGCCTTGGAACTAAAATGTGTTACAAGGAAAAGGAAAAAGGAAGGGAATGCTCTCACAAAAACTGAAACAATTATTTCAGAAACCAACCTAAAGGAAAGACAAAAAGACAATTCTTTGGGTCTCCCAAGTAGAGGCTGAGCTGCGATTTTGTATTCACATCAAAGTTGACTTTTCAATTTTTCGGGAGGTTTTCAACAGTATCTGAAAATACGAACAATTTTCAGCCGTATCTGGTGCCAGGAACAACAATAGTCAGAGCTCAAACGTGACTGAAACAGGGTTTTATTCCTAAGACAATTCTACCAGACATCTAAATAGATGTCCCAATTTTAATCTAATTTGCAAAGAATCTTTTGTGACGGGAAGCTCCAAATCCAGGGAGCTCTCGGTCTCCGAAGTCTCAGGGATGTGGCTGGAGGGGAAGGGACTCAGAAGTGTGCTTCTTATGAGACTCATGCATTTTCCAGGTTCCTCTATCACCTGGAACTGCTTATCTCCAGTCTGCTGCTTTAAGTCTGCGTTCCAGGGTTTCCAGAGGGGACAACTGCTGTAAACAGGAACATTTTCCTTCAGAAAGCTTCCTCTTCGCTACTTAGGACAGGGACCAGCTGCTGGTGCTAATCTCATTGTCTCCTGGGACCGTGCAGAACTCTCTCAAAAATGCAGTGTATGCAACTCCTGATTTTTTTTTTTTTTTTAGATTTTATTTATTTGAGAGAGAGAGAGAGCATGATCGGGGAGGAGGAGCAGAGGGAGAGGGACAAGAAGACCCCATGCTGAGTACAGAGCCCCCCGCAGGGCTCGATCCCAGGACTCTTGCATCATGACCTAGGCTGAAATCAAGAGTGGGTCACTTAACTGAGTAAGCCACCCAGGCGCCCCAACTCCTAAAATTGTTTAAGCATGTGAAAACAAATTCAAAGTAATATAAAAGCTCTCGATTTCTTCCCCTCTTCCCTGGTTCCAAGTTACCAATAGGAACTTCAGGGCAGAGCGACGCTGGGGGGATCTAGGAGCAGATGGTGTGAGGACGGGCCCCTTCGTTGGCCTCAGTGGTAGACTGTGCCTCCCTTTCTGCACTGTGCCCGTTCTCCATCTCTAGCCCTGGGGCAATGCAGGGGACACCGTGGTCCTGTGGAGAGAGCACGTGAGCCCTGCCACGAAGATGAGGCTTTATTGCTCCCCGTGCTGTCAGGGGTCATTTCTGTGCAAACGATACATTCTTCGGTGGTACTGAAATGGTCTGAGATGTAAGTCTGAAAGCCTACATGGGATACGTGTCCGTATAACACACATGGTCCATTTGCCTTTTTCTGTTGGAAATATTTTATTGTCTCAGATACCGCCCAGCTGTGACTTCACCATCTCTTAGCAACAGATGCTGAAGTTCTTTGTGTCAAATTCTACTGTTGTGTGGACCAGGCCCCTCTCTGTGGCTCCACTTCTCCTTCCAACTGCTGACTTTCTTAGCTTTTACAGGATAGACCATGAAGAATGAATCAAATTGGTTTTGTTTTGTTTTTAACTGGAGTAAGATCTACATCGTGTAAAATTTCGCACTTTAACCGTTTTTAAACATCCAGTTCCATGGCATTAAGTACAGTCACGTTGTTAGGTGTCTTATAGTTTTTTTAAAGACTTTTACTTATTTGCTAGAGAAAGAGATAGAGAGTACACACAAGCAGGCAGAGAGGCAGGTAGAGGCAGAGAGAGAAGCAGGCTCCCTGCTGAGCAAGGAGCCCGATGCGGGACTCGATCCCAGGAGCCCCGGATCATGACCTGAGCCGAAGGCAGCAGTTTAACCAACTGAGCCACCCAGGCGTCCCAGGTGTCTTACAGTTTTTAATACTAATTTCACACCCCTTTGAGGAGCCTGGCCCTGGCGGCGAAGGAATCAAGACCCTTGACTTCTCGTAGGTCAATGGCACTAACATCTGGGTGCATTGGTTCCTGAAAAGGTCTTGATAAGAAGGAAAACAGAGGGTATGTGGCTGGGGCATGCTTTTAGAACATTATGGACAGCAAGGCCCCCTCCCGGGAGGTGCCCTAGTTCTGAGACACCAGGAATGTGAAGAGGACCAGCCGTGGAGAGAATCCCTCCCTGGGTCTAGAAGGGAATTCTACGAGCAAAAGAAACACACGAGAAATGACAACTGAATGCTTTGAGTTGATGGAAAAAAACATACTTGGCGTGTGTGAAGGACAAAGGGGAGGTCATTGAGTGAGAGCATGCTGGGCCCTGGGGCATGGCCCCAGAGGAGGCCAGGGGATTGGGTAGGAGTCATAGCATGCTGGCCATCATTGGGAAGCCATGGGGGGCCCGAGGGTAGGAGTCATAGCATGCTGGCCATCATTGGGAAGCCATGGTTTGTTGGGCAGGAGCTTCTAGGATATACTTATTGCTAGGGAGACGTCATTCTGGGAAGCAGGGTGTGCACAGGATGGGCAGTCAGGGGCAAGGGTAGAAGGAGAAAGTGTTCCAGAGTCCCCTCTCTGAGTCCTGGAGAGCATGGGGTGGTTCGAGGCCCAGATCACAATGCACATGGAGGTGGCCAGGACCAGCTCTTACAGTGGAACTGAAGTCACAAATGCCTTCTGAGTTTTAGGCCTGAACAACAGAGTAATGATGCCGCATTTACTCAGTGGGGGAGAGTGGGAGAGGAGAAATGTTTTTCTAGAGAGGGAAGTGCGTGTCGAGACTCCTGCTTGGGACCCACGGGACAGGCAGGTAGACCTCCGCGGAGGAGCCAGGCTGGGTCTACACGCACAGGGGCCACTGGACTAGAGCTCTCAAAACGAGCAGGCGGATGCGGATGAGACGTCTTAGGAAAAGAATTAGCGTCTATTTGTAAAGGGAACAGAATCTTGGCCTCTGACCCTGGGCAAGTCCCTACTCTGTTCTCCATCTGAAGATCAGTTTGTCCGTGGGTGATGCCAAGACTCCCTTCCTGCCGAAGTGCTCACGATTCTTTCTAATCTCCTTCCAGGGGCCTTGTTCTTTGCACACAAAGATGCCTCTGAGCCATCCACTGAGTGATGGCCCCAGGACGGAAGGCGGTCATCTAGAAGGCCACCATCACTCTTGAAACTTCTCATTGACAGAGTTCGCCACTGGTATGAGGAGAAAGCTGGTTTCCTTGTCGGAAAAAGATGGGTCTGGTTTGTTCTGGAAAGTATTGTGGTGGAGGTTGGCAGCCGCAGCGAGGACGGGGGATGAGCAAAGGGGCAGTTGAACGAGGCTGGGTCAGGAAGCATTACTTCTCCAAATGTGCTCAGCGGCGTAGGTCTGGGTCATCACTCTCTCCCTCTGAAACTCCCCTCTGTCTCCACCACCCACTCTTCTGCAACCTTCCTCGAGTCCTGGGGGACACTTAACAGTGAGCCAGTTAGATAAGCAGGGAGCACGTTGGAAGCAAATCAATCTCAGAGTTTATTAAAAACTAGCTATTGCAGAATATTTTTTAACTCCTCGGGGAAAATACTTCCAACAACCCTATAAATCCCCTTGGCCTTTGGCTCTGAGCAAACATACCACACATTCAAAAATGAACTTGGTTGTAAGCTAGCCAGCCTTTCTCATGTCTGATATACTGCCATCACCTTGACAAACGTTCAACCTACAGAAGGTTTAGAAAACTGGAAAGAGGAAATGTGTCCCAGAACATAAGTGGTTTTTTTTTTTTTTAAGGGCATTTCCTTTAGTATTGCCTGATCTGCCTTCAATTAACAAGATGGTACTTGTGCAGGGGGAGTGGGAAGGACAAGTCACAGATGTGGCTTCAGGTCCCAGCTTGGAACCTTCCAGCAGCATAGCTATGAACAAGCTCCCTGACCTCCTGGAGTCCGAGTGTGTATCTATAAAACGGGGAAAGGTGTTGGGCTCCTGTGACTACAGCTGCTCCCGCCACTCTCAGACTTATTCTTGGTGTCACTGGTACCAGTAGAAGCTGGAGTCTTCAGAATTCCTAGCCTCCAAATGGTCCCTTTGCTCACAGAACACGATCACTCGTTTTTCAGAAGTTTTCTAACAGGTGAGCACTTTTCCAAGGATAATGTCTGGTGGTGGGAAAGGGACTGATAGTAGCAGAAAAGGGCACTTGGAAGTAAAACTGGACACCACCTAGTGTCACAGCGCGGCGTTCACTCAGAGGGGACCAAGGGGAGGCTTCTCGTGTTGGGACAGGAGCTGCCGCCATCCCGCAAAGCTCCAGGTGGAGTTCCGTGGTTCCCAGACAGACCTGCAGGAGGACATGGAGGTCCACATGAGCTTGCTGGGTCAAGAGCAACGCCTGGGTCAGGGCTGCGACTGAACCTTGACAACTACCTGTCCTCGAAGCCAGGGAATCCGCTCCAGCGATGGCACCAAGTCTCCCCATTCCTGCAGAAATCACTCAGTGCCCTTCCCCCAGCACTGCCCTCATCCACCCCACACAGGACTGCGGGTGTCAATTCTGTGTAGCACACCCTGATTCTTCCTACTGGGGGAGTCCCATTGAGCCTCATCCACCAGTAGGGCAAGTGCTGGTGTCTACGTTGTGCAATGCCACCATTTCTGGAGCAGGAAATCCAGATGCTGTCACTTGGCAAAGTCCCCCCAGTGTCTTCCAGTGTGATACTGAGGAAGGCTGAGAGGCTCTGGAGAGGGAACATAGCCTTGGCTGAGCGGGCCCCCACAGGCAGATAGGGGGATGGACTTTGGAAGCAGGAAGAAAGGTGATTTCTTCAGAAGTCACAGCCTGAGCTGGCCAGGACTCCCGCTGCACGGCCCCATCTGGGAGGCGGACACGGAGGCCTTGCCGGTGCCGAACGGCGGCATCGCATCCTGCCAGCTTTCAGGTCCTCCTCCGTGCCTTGTCAGGTGTCAGGAACCGAGTGGAGAACAGGACAGGACAGGCCATCCTTGGGGCTGGCTGAGTGGGTGGGGAAGGCCGGGAGGCACCGAGCAACTGAGGAAGCAGACCAGTGAAGTGCCCGTGGGACCTGAGTGTGGAGATGGCCATGAAGCCAGGAACGAGCCATCGGCCAGTTGCCAGGGCCCTGCTCAGCTCATGTGGGAACCCTCTCCTGGGGCCTGAATGTCTAGAAAAGTCTGGTGCTCTGTGGGGCAGGGGACGGGGCATTGGCGACAGCTTGACTCTTTGAGGAACAGGAGGAAAACAAGTAAGCTGGGGGCTGTTGGGAGCGCAAGATGGAGGGAAGGGCCAAGAGGTGTTTGCTTTTACTCTAAGTATGACGGGAGCCATGGACTGTTTTAAGCATTGACATGGCAAAGCCTGGGTCTCTGCTGGCACTGAGGGGTGCACGGTCAGGGGACAGCAGCTGGGGTCCAGAGAGGAGGACACTGTGGCAGAGCCTGAGGGAGACCAGCAGCTTCAAGGAGCCAAAGTTGGAGGAAGGAGCACTCAGGAGGTCAGAGCAAGGCCCCCACGGGGAGATGGGCAAGCCTCAAGTCAGCCTGTCCCCACTGTCAGGCTTCTCGCCCACCCTTTGTTTCTAATTGTGGATGCCTCATTAGCATATCGCAAAAGGCTCCTCTCGTCATGCTGGTGGGGTTGCTCAGGGCCTACTAATTATGGAGCAAGTGGGATGGGAACACCGGGGTGGGGATCTTAATTTGGGACAGTGTTTTTGCCAGGTTCAGGCAACTGAACACTGTGGAGCCACGAGGGACCCGTTCGGCACCCTTGGGGAATAATCCGCAGAGCCAGGCTCCGGCTGAGGGCATGGCCTCGTTTCAGTTCTTGTTGATCCTGGAGAAGCAATAGCTCCATTCCCTGTAGAACGGGTGAAGGTTAAACTCTAACCTGTTCTAGAATATTCGATTTTGAAATTCACTATCATGTCCTTCTACACAGAAGAAGGGATGATGTTCTCAGGAACACAGGTCACACACCTTTAAAACGCCACTTGGTATTTCTAAGGCTGGTTCCCATTCAACTCTTTAGGCAAATCACTGAGCTAAAAAATAACCATCAATTAAAGATGCCCTTTGATTGTAATACCCAACACTTCCTTGTTGCAATTTAATGAAAGACATGTTGCAATTTTGTGCCTTGACCAAATCTCTATTTTACAAAAAAATTTAACCTCCATTTGTCAGTTCACCTAAGAGAGAAAAATCAAGCATAGACATTTATCTACTTTCCACTGATAAAAACTTCTAAAAAATGGACGATTTTGCAGAAAAAATTAGATTTATTTCTAAGGTGTCATAATTATGCATAAAAGTCTCCAGTAGGTCATGTCATCTGGGCACTTCCTAAACATGGAGACCTTCAGTAATTAATTTTAATATGACATTTGGCTGCATCTGCACATTGGAAACAACAGCTAAAGAGACCACGTAGATTAAAACAAATCAATAACTGGTAAGATGTTTATTTTATGTAGGGTATACAAATATTTTGCGTGTGTTGTGTGTGTGTGTTTCTTGGATTAAGTGACAGAAGGGTTTTTTGTTTCCAGAAAGACTAGATTCAGAGAAGTTTGTTTTGCCAATATAGCTGTGGCTGGTAAAATCTTGGATGTAAAGAAATACAAAAAGACAGATCAAGTAAAAATCTCTCCCCACATCAAAAACCCAGGAGCGATGTTGAAATCCTAACAACAAAAAGATCTCAATCCGTGTGCCATGTGCAATACGCCACTCCAAAAAATATCTGAAACCTCTAGATAAATTGTCATCGCCTTGTTGGAAGTTGCTTATATTGATTAAAACATCAAGCAGTTACATATAAACCAATAATGAATTACTTCATGCCGGAAGATAAAACTTTGTGATATTTAAAATTACAGACTTGAAAGTAAGTAAAATTACCCCTAATTACGCAGAAGGGAGCAACACCTTCGCAGTAAACAAGATAAGCACCTCAAACAGCACTAACAATTTTAATTAACATTTTCTAGTTTCCTTTCACCTCTTCTCAAGGTCACCTCCTCCTTCTCTGAGGAAAGGCATTCCGGCTGCCGCCGCTCTACACACTTCCCTCGCCGTCCTTACCATCAGGATTAAAGCACAGGACTCTTTGAGAGTACTGATTTTTTAAAAATAAGTAATTGTGCAAGGTAAATATTGAATCGCAGCAGCCCGTTAGCGATGATTTAAAAATGAATTGCAAATCTAATTTTCCAACCTTGTTAAGATTGTAACTTGTCTATACTAAGTCCCTCGATTTGAATTATGAAATATGCCTGAACTGTTGAATATTCAGATTATAATCCAAGTCTAGAAGAGTTTAGCTATCAATGCTGCAAATGAACCTCATGCATAGCACAACTATCTACACAGTATTTGTATTCTCTGTTGAGTACCGATTAATACATTCATTTGTTCAAGATTTATGATTTTGCTAAACTGTTTTCTCTCTTTTGTAAATTAAGAAACCAGTAAGAATGGGGCTTTGTTATATCAATGGGTTTGTTCCATGCCACAAATTTAATGTACGGGGTCACTCACAATATAATGTGTAGTGAAAGAATCTCATTAGGCTAAAATGAATGTAAAATGTGTCAATTTGATCCAAATGAGAACTGTAGTAAAACCATGTTTGATGTTCATGTGCAATAAATCTTTAACATTTGTCTGTAAAGTATTAGAGAACCCACAGGGAAATCTGTGTTTGTGATAGCAGCACATTCCCCATACTTTCCCTCCATTATTCTTTGTTGGCATTTAGCATATGGAAGGAAAAGTGAAACTCTAAGATGGGGGTTATTAACTATGATTCTAAAGTAAATAGGAAATGAACCACATGCGTGTTAGAGTACTCTAGAAAAACTAGGAGTCATTTTAGAAAATAAGGAAGACAAACCTTTGAAGGCACCTCCATTGTGCATTTTGAGAGATGCTATGAACAGTCCTTCGGTTTCAGTCTTGGAAAACAGCGCCCAGTGTGATCTATGCTTGCCTTGAGTGTCTTTTAGCTTCAGATTTGATTTGGGGAAGATTTTCATGTTTTTGTTTTATGTTGCATATGTGATGACCATTATCTTTCCAATTCATTTTTATTTTGATATATTCATATTGTTAATTACTGTTGTATTTCAATTTTCTCCCTAGTATTTTTGTTCCTTCATAATGGCTTTATGGTTCACTGGACCGAAATGACTAAAATGAAAGATTTCCAAGATTTCTTCTGGGAGTAATTTACAAAAGACCACCATTTTTAATTGCTCCTGATGTTTAGTTCTGGATATCTGCTTCAGAAAGAAATCAATCTCTGTCTTTTAGGTGCCATACTGAGCACATCATCATCTCTTTTAGAAACCTTGATAATTAAACCTTTTTTCCCATAAATTACTTAAACATTTTCCTTCTCGATCTGACTCCTCTAGCAGTTTCGAGCACAATAATGCATACTATCTCTGTTTGCATTCTGTAATTCTTTTCCTTTTGCAGAAACTTGTTTTGCTTTTTAATGTTGGGAAAGATAATAATTATTGGTGTGACGTCAAAAATAATTAAGGGAAATGGCAGGGTTTACCCAATAGGAGAATTCTTTCTGCACAAGAAAGGAAGAGAATTATTTTCCCAATGTTACTATAATTAAAATCATATGCAGAATCCCAAGTACAAGAAAAAGGTAATCGATATGTCATCAGTAAGAAACAGCTCCTCTAAAAAATTGGTACATTAAAGATATCATAGCATCATTGATAAGAATGGTGGGAACATTCTGTCAAGAAGACATTTCTTGTGAGGCACCTTGTTAAGATTCTCTGAGAAGGCTACGTTCTTCTGTTTGCCATAACGTGGACACACATTCCCAGGAAGCATGCTGATTTCAATGTCAAATTAGCATGCGGATAGAAAGGGGACTCTGTTTTCATTACCTTTAACTCGTTGGCCATTGCTGATTTGGCGCAGAAAATGGTCACGGTGAGACATCTCCTGTAACTGTCTTTTGTACTATGTTGTCACCCAAATTGCAAAGGTTGTGGTAACTAATCACCAGCATTCCTGTTTTGTATTGCAGAACTGTATTCTTAACGTTCATGCTGATTAAAAATGTCTGGGTTGACAAAAACAGAAAGTAAACTATTGTCCTCATGTCTGCACGAAGTACTGAGTGAGGGCTCGTGCCCAGACGAAGACTCTTTCTTCAGGGTGCGTTTGTGTGGTCTACCCGGGGCTGACTGTGTATGTGACAATTCTGTCTTTCCTTTTCACTTGAAATCCAAAGGACTCGTCTGTATTTTCCACTGGAGTTTAGAATATATTACATGACATTTTTTGAAGCAGATTTATTTTCCTGATTATGCTTGGCTTTGATTAATATTAAAATTGTTTGCCATCTCCTGAGTGTGCACCGTGTTGGAAGAAAGCCCAGGAACAGGCAAGGAGTCGAAGGGAAGAAAGCCTGATATTTTCATGTGGATAATTCAGATACAGGATCAGGAGTGGACCACAGTGAATTCTGTTAGGGAATCATAGTTCTAGAAACAGGCTCCAGAGGAAGGCTGCTCCAGGCTCTCAACCAGGGGCAGCCTCCGTCTGGTTGTGGCACACCAGCTTCCACAGACACACCCCCGAAATCAGACGGAGATTCACGATCAACTCTGAAACTTCTGGGCTTTCACTTGCGTGGGCCCCTAGTGGGGCCCGGGGGGGTTCCCACAGCAGTGTTGCATTTGTACTTGGGATGTCCTCAAAAACGGGGTAAGCTTTTCACTTCCCCATGTCCCAAGACAGATTCATCCAGTCTCTTGAATCCATTTCACTCTCCTGGAAAGGGAGGAGATCCGGAGCCTAATGTCTTCTGACTGTCCTCCCCATGTCCCCACATTCATGCCTTCCTCCAGTTCCCCAGCCGACTGTAGGCCCGGTCAGAGGCCTTGCCCGTCTCATTCCCAGCACCCCTTCAACCATCCCCATTGCTCATGTAGCCTGATTAGTCTTTCTACAGAACACGCAACTCATCTGTTGGGACTGGACCTCAGAGGGACAGGGATCTCCACAGCCCAGCACATATCCTTCTCAGCCTAGCTGTCTGTGTCCCTTATGTACACTCTGTATTCTAGGCAATCGGTGGAGGTAGAAGAAAAACAACAAAGACAAAAACAGGGAACCACCCAACCCTTACCAGTCCCGTGAATTTGCATGAATGAAATCCCCTAAGTTTCCATTTGTGCACCTATAAAATAAAACTGTGCTGAACATAGTTCCTACCTCAGAGGCCTATTGGAGCTTTAATAAGGTACACAGTAGGTGCTCAATAAAAGTTACATTCTGTTTTCAGTACTGACAATCTCCTAATGTCCACTCTGTTCTCATGGCATCACTCAGCCTGTGTCCATTTATAGAACACCCTTCCCCCACCCTCACTCACCTGTCAAAACCCTCAGTGCCCTTCAGGACCTACGTATTAAGTCTCCCGCACTCCCTGTTGTCACTGTCCAAGTGGGGCCCTGTCTCCGCCGCCTATGAATCTCCAGAGCCAACCGAACAGAGTGTGCACTCAACAAATTAGCGTTAAATGAATAAATGAGTTGAAATGCAACGTCTTCCAAGGAACCGTTCCAATCCCTCCCATCCAAAAGCACTCTTGCCCTCTTCTGAGCTCGGGTACACCATTTTTCTGTACCTTTAAGGCGGTGTTGAAGGCTTTCGGTCTTATAATTGGGGAGATGAGCTACACACAAACACAGCCATAATATACTGAGCTCCTTGGGGGCAAAGGCTGTCTCAGCTGCTATGATGGAAACATCCATGACATTCATGGCAGACCCTAAAGGATTATTTTGATGGAAGGTGCTCCTTGCTCCATGTAATAGACCCAATTTAGCCAAGTGCTCCATCAAGCAAGTTTCTGATTCTCTCATCGACTTAATTATAGATACAAAAATTTGGCACGGATTACATGAGTGGCTATTTAACCCCTAGATCCCTGGATAAATCGTTGACATTGTTTTGGACATAATCCCTAAAACTTGAGTTATTTTTTTCTCCCCCCAGCACAAAGTTTAGAGTGATTTTTTTTTTTTTCGAGCTCCCATCCCCCTTGTGTTCCAATCCTTACACTTGCAGGTCTCTCTCCAGACATCTTTGCCCAGTAATAATTACGGCATGTTCCCAACCTAACTGATGGCTGGTGTCCTCATTAAGGACCATTACCCTGAAAAGGGTGTTTATTGAACCTGGCAGAGTGCTGATATTTGTTAGACCCTGTCATATGGTTGATGGCGTTTAGTCAGAACTCATTCGGAAACAGGAGTGAGCCGTTCAAACTGGCAACGGCAGCAGGGACACGGAGGTGGGCTCAAGATGGCAGCACAATGCTCCATGGCGCCCGCAGGCCAAGGAAGGCTGTTCCACCAGGTGGCTTGACTCCTCCACTCCCCCTGCACTAAATTCTGTTAAATGGATTTCTGTTGAGGGAGAGGTACTCATACCGACTTGATGGAAATGAGAGAAATCACGGTATGTTTGAATTTCACAACTACTTTTGTCCTACACATGCCATGCCAGGATTATTTTAAAAGGATTGTGACTCATTAGAGAATTGATACCATTGGGGAAAAGTATGTTTTCAGATAGACCAGTAATTTAATTCTTTATATAATTACAAAGGATTGAGCTCACTGAGAGATGGAGGAATTCATTATCTTCTGGGAGATATGACAAAGATAGAGACTTTTGCATAAACACCTGCAGTTGCTGTCCTCGTGAGTCATGATATTTCTTAAAAATATGTGCAGCATAGAAACTGGAATGCTGGAGAACCAACATGCAAAGACGAGGGCCAGAACCCAGGTCAGTATGTCGCAGCTCGAGTCCGGCTTCCCCACTTCTCCCCAGCTGTGGGAGGACTCAGCCCTTCCAAAATGCAGTCTTCTTTTTGGTAAAATTCATCGACGCCAATGATTTTAAGGCATGTCTGATGAGCTCGAAAGGCTGATGTAGAACCAAGCAAATGAAATATGACCATGTCTCTTAGAGGTATTCACAGTGTGGTGTAGAGAGGGGCAGTGCATCCCTGTAAACACTTCCTGATGTGGACACATTCTACAAATAGGGGTAGAGACCAGGACTTATAGAAACACAGAAGCTGAAAGACTAATTCTGCCCAGAAGGAATGGACTCAACCTCAAGACAATGGCTACCACCGAGGGCTGATTTTCAGACTTTGGCCCTGATTATGTACTGACACTATCTCATTTAATTTGCTGAAACATCATCTACCAAATCTCTACATTTTAAAGGACGTATCGATCCCCAGGAAGAGAAAGAAATGAAAGGCCGAAGGAGCACGTCCGGAGAAGAACAAAAGCCTTCATGGGTTCGTTCATCTTTTGCACCACAGATATCCTGGGTGTGGGACAGTGCACTGGGTTCTGGGATTATAATAGGAGCAAAAACACTCCTGATCAAAGCATGTTATTCAAGTGATTCAACACTTACCAAATCATCACCCCAACCCCTGTCTACAGGCTCTGTCTGAGAGGGTTGTGAGACCTGGCACAGAGACTGGGGGGGAGACTGAACCCGGCCAGGGGAACGGTAGTGAAGCTAAGATACAAAGGAGGAAAGGAGAGGGCCAGACATAGTTGAGAGGACAGGAGAAGCCAGAATATGAAGCCAGCAGGAGCAAGGACTGGGAAGAGGCCAGGGAGGCTGAGAGGGGAGATTGGAGACCTGGGCAAGGTGAGGACAGAGGGCGAGTAGGCCCAAAAGGGCCTTGCAGGCCACTTGAAGGCTCTTTCTGTCTTGGTGTTAACAGCTACAGAAAGCTTGAAGATGGATCCAGTTTGCATACAGATGGTGGTGTGGGGGAGAAATTGCAGAAGGTCCGCAAGGACACTGGCTCAGCAGACAGGAGGCCACTGCCATCATCTGTTAGTAACTGGGGCAGGAGACATCGACATGTGTCTTATGATACTTAGGAGCAACTCTGCCTGTCCACCTGGGATTACTCCAGGCCATACAGGTGGAAGAAAGTCTCAAAAGAGTGGGGTCGGGCCATGTGTTTCTCATGAAACAAGAAACTGTTGACTGCCATCCCAGGGCTGGCGTGGTAGCCCATCTCTGGTCGTCAGCCTCTTGCTCTACAACGCTTGGCAAAGACCTTCATCCTCTCAGCCACTCCTGGCTACCCAAGGATGCCGCAGAGCAAACCTCTTACTTGCATTCCAGAAAGGAAGACAGAAGCAGCAGAAGTAATTGGAAGGCACCTGTCTCTGGAAAGCAGACACTTCTCAGATGCCCCAAATCAGCAACTCTTGGGGTTCTTTGGCCAGAATGGTATCAAATGACCACACTGCTGGAAAGGGATGCTGGAAGTGAAGCGCTTTGCTTTTTTATTTGTTATGTTTGTTTGTTTGTTTGTTTTGTTTTTGTTTTGTTGTTGTTTTTTGGTGGGCACACTGTTGTCCCGCATAAAATCAGATTTTTGATTCATAAATTAGAAAGGGGAAGTGGTCATTGGGTGGGCACTGAGCAGTTTTGTCACATCGTCCCTCTCTTCTGGTCACTAGAGTGAATCATATTGATAATATTTATTACTACCTAATTGCAGACCTGTTTGTTAACCATTTCTCCCTCACGTAAACTCCAAGAGACAGAGGGCTTTCTTGTTTTGTTCACCACTGAATTTCCAAGGCCCAGAGGAAAGCCTAGCACATAAGTGGTGTCCAATAAGTATCTGTGGGATGAACAAATGAGAGGTGATTCTTGCAGAGTTGGTGATGGATGGGAAGTGGGGAGGGGGATTTGGAGAAAGGGGCTCAGAATGACTCCTGTTTCTACTTGCTCCCAGGAGCAGGTGGTGGGACCATTTATGGGGCAGAGGAGCCTGCAAGAGGGTAGGAGACGGGTGAGGCATGCTGGCTTGTGGGTGCCAGAGGGAACTCCAAACAGGCAGCTGGCTAAACAGATGTGGAGCTCGGAGGAGAAGTCTGGCTAGAGATGCACCTTTGAGACTCATCCAAGAATAGGTAGAAATCAAAGCCAAGATTGTGGATGAGATTACTGAGGGAGAAAATATGAGACAGAATGACCACTCAGTCCCTGGCAATGTAGGATAGATGTAGGAGAGCTATGGGAGATAAGCCGAAAATGCTAGAAGAGATCAATTCCAGTGTCTTTCTTCCCCTAGGAAGGCATTTGGGTTGAACTAAGCCCAGAAAAAACCCTGAATTCATTCAATGATACACTCAGTGAATAGATACTGATGTTTACTATATGCTGAGCACTGACTCAGGCTATGAGATACGAAAATGATTAAAACACAGCCCCAAAGTTCCTTGCTGCCCTAATGGGGAGACATGAATGTAAAAAAACGGCCATAATTCAATGTAGCCCATGAAATGAGCTAGGTATGCACACGAACGTCTAGGTCACAGAGAGGGCTTGGGTGGGTGTTAGCTTGGCATTGTCACTGCCGTTAATGATGCCCAGGGGTGAGCCAGGTGGCCAGGTATGTATAAATGATATGCCAACCCTAAGAGACTGCATGAAAGGTGCCAAGTTTGCTCAAAGCACTGTAAGCCCTGCAGTGTTACTAAAGGCCGTGCGAGGCAAGAGTTGAGGATGGAGAAGGCACCGAGAACATCAGTGTGGGGGGTGGCCTTGAGGAGAGCAAGCTGCATGTAAGAAACACCACCACGAGGTCTGACAGTGGTCTGGGCGGGACTAGTGCAGCTCTGCTTCAGAATTTGGATTTCATCGAATAAGGGATAAATGAGGTTGGGACATAGGGAACGGTGGAGATCAAGGATGAGCCTCAGACTTCTAGCTTGGAGGACAGGCACGTGGTAATTCAACCAACCCAGGGACAGAATCGTGGGAGAGAATGAGGAGGTCACCTCTGGATGTATCATCCATCCGCCCGCAGGATACTGACCTAGCAGACGTTTGTGGACTAATATAGGTAGTAAAAGTAACCAAACAAACAAAAACCCACACAAAAAAACAGAGGCTAAGATGTCTCTCAAGTTCCTGCCTTGGGTGGCCAGGGAGACTGTGGCACCTAGAACTGAAAGAAAGAGCCATAGATGCGGGGCGGGAACTGGAAGTCATGTTTCTATGGAATCCTCACTGGAAGTGTCTGCCGGAGAACCAGAGGATGGAGTCTGGAGCTTTAGAAGGAGAGGCGTCTGAAGCCTGAGCAGTTGATCCCTGTCGAAGCCAAGGGGGAATGGTCAGCTCATCGATGGGAGGAGGACTGGGCATAAACAGCCTAAATCTGGGGGTGGGAGAGAGTTGTGTTGGGGGTCAAATGATATGCAGGCACAAAAGAAATAGAGCAACTATGTCATGACACTAAAGGGCATTCCAAATAGTGTCAGTTGTTACTATCAATCTATGATTACACATAACCTGAAACTATAAAAGCCTGTAATTATGAAAACAATGTAAACTTCATATATGAGACATAGACGTGTATGTATTTCATGCATTTGCATGTTTTATAAATTTATACCTCCATAGATTTATGTTCTAACATCCACCACCACCCTGATAGGACAGAAAGAAAAAGTCAGAAATGCACCAGAAGGGATGCCTGGATGGCTCCGTCAGCAGAGCACCTGATTCCTGATTTCAGCTCAGATCACGACCTCAGGGTCATGGGACCAAGCCCTCCTTTGTGCTCCTCACTTAGCAGGAAGTCAGCTTGGGATTCTCTCTCTCCCTCTTTCTCTCCCTCCCTCGTTCTTTCTCTTTCTCTCAAATAAGTAAATAAATAAGAAATGCATCAGAAATGCTGGTTTCTGACTCACCAAGCAAGGATGTCATCAGGGTGTGTGATGGGAAAGAATAAGGCAGATATGGAGCCCATCCTCTTGAAACTTTCTCCCCGCAGGTAGATATATTCCTCCAAACACCCAGAGAAAAGTATAAATCAAATCTGTCCACATGCTTGTGCTTACTCTGAAGAGCTCACCACAGACATTTCAGCTCAACAAAGGTTGTTTCCCTGAACTGCCTCAAAACCCACATTGACTCTGCGGCAGGAACTACAAAGTCTAAGCGTTGGGTTTGAAGTCCGTGTGCTTCTTGCAGGTGGTGTGGGACCCATGCTCAAGGAGAATGGCCCCCAGAATGGACCCAGGGGCCTTTTTTTTTGAGGGCTGTACTTTGAGCTGGTGGGGCTTGAGGATCCTTCACAGATGAGCTGGGGGGACCCCTTGCAAATTAACTAACTACTCTCCAAGCAGCTTCTTTAGCTGAAAGAATAGTAATGTGGCCCCCCAGGTGTCCCACAGTGGTTCTGATCCATGAGTCACCAGGACGCATGCCTGGAGCAGGATCTCCGTAACCCTAAGGTATGTTTCTCTCACATGCGAGTGGGGCCTTGAAAGATCCAATCTAGGAAAGAGAGTAAAGGAATAGACAGACGGCTCAGTGTCAGAAAAAGGAAGTACTTTGCAAAAGTGAAGGTTACTTCCAACACGACAAGTGTTTCCTTCCCGCCGGCCTTGGGTGACCCCGCCACCTCCCGCCCAGGACTTCATGAGGTCAGCCTGACAAACATGAGGTATTTTCTCAAGGGGGCGCTGACCGTCCTTGGTTCCAACTTGGTTCCCAAGTTAACGATATTATATGGAGCCCAAGAGATGCCGCGTGCATCATCTCTTCATTCATATGTTTTCTGCTTTGGGTTTATAGCTGACATGCACTTCCGCGCGGCAGCGTGCTCTGCTCCCACCACTCCGAAGGGAAGCCCAGGCCGAGGGTCCTGGCCTCGAGCACGGAGCCTCCGCGGGATGGAGAGCCGGGTCCGCGCACAGGTGCAGCTCTCAGGACCACCGGCAAGTGCCAGAGTCATTGTGACTCTGCCACTAATTTGTATGCCTTTGTATCTGTGTCAGGGCTTCGTCCTGGAGGAACAGAGGGTGGCCCTGGCCCGGCCTGAAGCTACGGCCCTTTCCCAGGGCGGGGCGCACCGGCCGCCGAGCCGCAACTGTCCCCGCGGTGTCGCTAGCAGTACCTTCCCTCCAGCCTCTGATTTACTTTCCAGAGGGATGCCAGGCTCTCAGAGCGTAAGGGCTGCTGTACCTCAGCGCCTTCCACGGACTGACGCGGAAGCAGCTCAGTGGTGTCCGCCGAATGATAGTCGGGGTCAGAGAGTGCGAGGACTTGGAACGCTGAAGTGATTCCATCCAACCGACCTCTGCCTGGAAGCCCCATCGCCCCAGGCGCATGGGAGCTCCCCATGGCTTCCCTCTGCCCAGGTGGGTGGAGGCGAGCCACAGCTGCTGGCCCTGGGGGATTGGCCTGGTCCGGGGGGCCCTGGAGGACCCAGGTGGGAGGTTCTGTCTGACACCCAATTTGCCCTTTGCAGACAGGCTTCTGGAGTCTTTTCTCCGCTCCCTTCATCCTTGTCCTCTCCACCCACGCCTGTCTGCTCTCCAAGCTCCAAGACTGGTTTGTGCTAATGTCCCTGATAACATCTGGGTCCCCAGGTGCCCGCACACTCTTCAGCCTGGACGCTCAGTCCTCTCAGCAGAAGCTCTTAAGGGGAAACTTCCTCTGCCTGGACGCCGGGACTCCACACGGGACTCCTTCCCAGCAGCCCCTCCTACTGCCCCTAGTTCCCCTGGGTTCGGCTGGTATGTCTGTCTTCTCCTGTCACAGCGCCTCATGACATTTCAGGCCCGTGACTGCAGAAGCCACAGAGTCCCAGCCACAGCCACTCTTTGAAATAAGACTCATGGAATCGAATGTCCCTCAACATTCCTCTTAATCTCAAAACTCGAATGTCCCAATACCCCCTTCCTCCATGTTCCCCACCAGCCACAAATCAGAAATCTGGGCCCTCCCTCTCCTCTGCTGCTTCCCTCCAGTGAGTGAGTGCTGGGAAACAAGTCCTGCAAAGGTCTGCAGACTCGGGCGGTGGACGGCTCTGCCCACCACCAACCTGTCACCTGCAGGGCACCGGGCTTCCTTTACAGTCCCCGTTTCCCTCTGCCCCTCCTCACCACCTGTCTGCACAAGGCGTCTTGACTCAGGAGTGGAAGTTACAGCCTGCAGCATGACCCGTGCAACTTTCGGGGTAGCCCTTCACTGCACATCCCATCTGCAGTCCTCAGCCTGGTCTGCAAGGTCCCACAGGCTGGTGGGTATCTTCTACTTGCTCTGCACATTTTCACCAGCAGAACTGTCAGCCTGGAACACATGCATGTGCACATACATGCACACACACAGAGACACACAGGGCCATCCCTCCCAGCTCTGCTCATCTCCTAGTGCACAGCTGACAGGTGACTCCCGGGTGAGGCTCCACAGGCTGTCAGGGCAGGCCAGGCTAAGCTTCCTGGCCCTATACCCTGCACCTGTCCTTGGGCCATTCCTCAGCTCCTGGTGGTGCCACTCACCACGGGTTCCTGGAGGCTGAGGCTGACTTGTACCGACCAGAACCTATACTGACCAGACCCTGAAGAAGGAGTGTTTGGTATGTCAGTTCCACGAAGGGACCAATGGCACTCAACAGCGTGGGACCACAGATCCCAAAAATGTTCCACAAAATGCGTTGTAGGTGTCTTAGAACTGAAAATGGCTAAATAGCCAATGGCAAGAAAATGAGCAGATTATAATGCACACGTAAGATGGGAAAGTAGCCTGCCATGGGGCATTTTTTCAGAAAACTTTTAGTGATCTAGGAAAATGATCACGACAGGTTGAAGGAAAAAGAGCAAAATAAAGACCCAACACATAGCACCTAATATTTTTTAAATAAATGCAAACATAAAGCTTAGTTTGATAAGTGCATATTAGTACACATCAACATGACACATAAAACAGGATGGCACGGATATTAAACATGTAAATAGCAAAGGCGAGGATCAAATATGATCTTTTACTGCATTATTTTATTATTTTATACCAGAAGGAAACACTAAAAATGTAGAGGAAATGAATATGTAACAAAAGAAAACCCTAGTCTAAACTGTTTTTCTTTTTAATTCTGGAGCATGTTATGCTGTCTTGTAATTGGTCAGCATCCTCCCACACCCACAACTCCAGGCCCACATACACCTGTACCCCATACTCCCACACCTCTGGACACACCTGCACTTACGCCACACATCCACACCTCACTTAGTATATTTTTGAAAAAAAAAAAATTCAGTGTACCAAGGACACTTTAAAAAAATGTTTGTGTCTGCTGACATGGTATTTTTTTCTTCCAAGAAATTTATCCTAAAGTACAGATAAAAGTGTATAGAGAATATAATCAGTATGACGTTATTTATAATTTAAAGAGTTATGTGAAGTGCAAGTGATGGATAAGGATTACAATATAGCACATTTTTTATAGTCATTGGATATTGCATCTCATGTACCTATTTGAGACCACTGCCCCCCTGTTCCAAGATGTAATAATGACATAAAAAAGTCACAGGCACACAAAACCAGGTCCATGCCTCCTAGGACCCAGGAGAAGGGGAACACAAAGCAGTGAAATAGATTCAGGCTGTAGCCCCCATACCTGGCAGAGAGGGGGCTGCTAGAAGTCTCAGGGAGACATGCCCATGGCCCACAGACACCCCTGCTGAAAACTGGGCACAGGAGGAAGGAAAAATCCACACCTAGCCTGTGCCCGTAACTGAGCTGAACTCCAGTGGGTGCCCTGACCTGGGTGGGCCTCCTGTTGCACTGAGGTCCAGGAATGCCAAAGGGCAGCAACAGGCAAGCTGCTCGCCTGGGCAGAAACAGGCACAGGGACAGAGAACTCTTCCCTCTCGAGACCCATGATCACAAAATCCCAAGAAACATTTGCATATGCTCCGTGCTGACAGAAGCAACCAACACAGTCATTAATGTGAAGATATATTTGTTCTAGATGAAATTAGAATAACAGAATTATATGAAAAATGACCTAAAGATAAATATGTTTAGAATCCTCAAGTAAGGAAAAAGATACCTATTCTTAGAAGACAGAAAATATGAAACATAAAGGAAAACTTCCATCAAGACTAAGTGTCCATGAACAAAAGAGCTGGTTGGAAATCTTAAAAATGTAACGGACAAAGGGAAAGAAGCCTGAGACCCCTGGAGGCCGGTCTGAAAAGTGTTGCGAGAAATCATTTGTCAACCTAGAGTTCTGCACCCAGCTAAGTGGGATTCAAGAGTGAAGGAAAAATAAATGTATTTTCAGGTAAACAAAGGCTGACATTTGTCACTCAAAGACCCTCATAGAACGCTGCTAGAAGTCTTACTTCAGCAAGAATAAAGACAAGCCCAGAGGGAGGATGTGGGTGTAAGAAATATTGATAAAATGCATGGTAAATTTAATTAATTATTGACAATGAGAAATAATAATTAATTATGTGTGTTTTGTACAGTGAACTCAACCTCAGACAACCTTAGTGAGTAAGGGGGCAGGAAGTCATTGTTGGGTGTGAAAATGCATGGTAGCATTTGTCCCCCTCTGGAGGGAGGTGGAGATATGGGATAGCTTGGACATCTGTGTTCAGGCAGCATGGACACAAAATTTAAATATATAACCATGGGCATAGGAATGCAATCTATACATGGGTTCCAGAAGAGAAGAATACAAAGGATATAGAAAAAACATTAAAATCCCTCAGAAAAAATAGAAAGGAGAAAGCACACAAAAAAAGTTGATAAAGAAGTTGAAGAAATAAGAGTCAGAATTCTAAATGTGTCCCTTTTGCAAAGAGTATAAAGATGAAACTTACATGCTAAAATTTAGAAATTAGATATATATATCTGTGTAATATATATATAGTTCTTATAAAAGATATGTCTAAAATAGAGCAAAAATATTTTCAATGAAAAAAATGAAAAAACATATCTCAGAGACTGAAAGAAAATTCTTTTAGTAGTATTACTACAGAAAATATAAAAATTGAAGGTAAAAACAGAGTCCTTATGTGATAAGATCATACACATACTTGTGGAATATATCTAAAATGGTATTTGGAGGTAATACAGCCTTGAAATACATTTATTAAGAGAAAGAAATAGTAAAATAAATTTTAAAAAAATCAAAAAAAGGACTAGTAATATCAAGAGCAAAAGTAACTGAAAGTAAACATAGAGATCTAAAGATGGTTCTATAGAAAGACTAACTAAATAGAAAAAAAGCAACAAAAACTCTAAAGAGAATGAACAAGAGAAAAGGAAAGAAAAAATGCAAAAAAATAAAGACATTAAGAATGAAGAGGCTCTAGGTGCCTGGGTAGCTCAGTGGGTTAAGCATCTGTCTTTAGCTCAGGTCATGATCTCAGGGTCCTGGGATCGAGTCCCACATCAGGCTCTCTGCTCAGCAGGGAGCCTGCCTCTCTGCCTACTTGTCATCTCTGTCAAATAAATAAATAAAATCTTTTTAAAAAAAAAGAATGAAAAGGCTCAAGTAGACAAAATACTTTGAACTTAATGTCAATAAATACAAAAAGTTAGATAAAATGTATAACTTTCTAGAAAATATCAATACATTAATAAAATATATCTTATTAATAAAATATAGAAAATCTGAATAATCCTATACTCACTAAATAAATGGAATTATCAGTAAAAATTTAGGAAAGAAAATTTAGTAAATTAAAAAAAATAAATAGAGGGGCACCTGGGTGGCTCAGTGGGTTAAGCCTCTGCCTTCGGCTCAGGTCATGATCCCAGGGTCCTAGGATCGAGCCCCACATCGGGCTCTCTGCTCAGCAGGGAGCCCGCTTCCCTTCCTCTCTCTCTGCCTACTTGTGATCTCTCTCTGTCAAATAAATAAATAAAAATCTTTATAAAAAAATAAATAAAATAAATAGAAAGAAGCTTATTATTAAAAAAAAAAAAACCCATAGACTCCTTCAGATACTTTAGAGGCAAAGCAGTCTTGCAGGTGAAATTTTCCAAACATTGAAGAACAGATAATTGCTAGTTTATACAGTCATAAAAACTAGAAAATAATCCAACATCTAGCCAAGTCGGGTTTTTTCCAGGAATGAAAAAATGGAACTACATCTATGCCACATCAATGAGTTAAGAGGAAAAAAAACCTGTTTTACATGTGATCATTGTAGTAGATTCAGAAAGCACTCAATAAAACCACTACCCACGTTAACCAAACAACTCTTAACCAACAGGACATGGGCGGAAACTTTCTTAACCTAATGAAAGAGACCATGCCCAAACAGAAAGCAAGCATAATCCTGAAAGGGGACATTTTATCAGCCCTTCCTTTGTAACCAGTTACAAGGAGAGGACATCCCAGGTCTTGAGCGCTGTGCTGGGACATTAGTCAATGCAATATGGATAAAACAAAGTTTTAAAATGTGGGAAGTAGTAAAAAGGACTCTATTTGCAGGTAGTGTCCATGCAACTCTAATTCATAGGAAAAAACAATGGGCAAGAATCATAAAAAATCCTTCATAATCTGATAAACATAAGTCAAAACAAAACACTGCCTTGCATGTCAGATTGGCAAAAATCAAATGACAGAAATCAGGGCTGATAACTGGGCTATAAGACAGCACTCAAGTCCTCCCTCCACAGAGACTTAAATTGGTATGGCTCTTCTCGAAGGCAACTTATAAGTAAATATTTGCTTTTATTTCTATGAGTTAATGGGAATGTGAACTTTCTGAGACATGAGTATGATCTTAACATCTTAAAGCGTGGATGCTGATGTCGAGGCATATTAGCAGGCACTTTTCAAGCCTTGTTAGAGGAATAAAGAAACATGTACAAACTGCTTACACGATTAGGATACATTTGCTGTTTGGCTGCACATATTTTCCCAGTGTGTGATTGAGCTTTCATAATGTCCATGTAGTTCATACTTTCAAGGTTAGGCAGCTGGAGGGTGGAGGACATGGGTTCCAGCCCAGGTGTGTCCTAGAGAAAAGTCCACATCCTCATCCATGACATTTCGTTACCTGTGAGGGTGTGGGATTGTTGGGGCCGGGCAGCTGGCCGGAAACCAGGCATGAGGTCCATGAGAGCATGAAGGTTTATAGTGCCCTCAGCTGAGGACTTGGGGCTTTGTGTAATAATTTCTATAATAACTTCAGGTGAAGGAGGGATGGAGAGGTATAAAAAGGCTTGCACCTGTGGGGGTGGAGAGGTGCTGGGGAGTTGTTTTAACTTAATAATTTTAACAGGGGAATGAAAGAATCGAGTTTTTAGGGGAGGGAGGTATGACTAGGTGGAGTAGAGAGGATTTTTAGGGCGGGAAACGATTCCCTGAGATACCTTCATGGCGGCCACCCGCCATTCCCCATTTGTCTCACTAACCCCACAGAATGTAGGGCACCATGAGGGAGCCCAATGTGTCAATACTGGTTCCTCAGTTCTAACAAATGTTCCACATTAATGCAAAGTGTTTCTTATAGAAAGACGGGGAGTGGGGCCAAAGCTGAGGGAGTGTATGGGAACTCTGAATTTTTCAGTCATTCCTCTGTAAACCGAAAACTTTTCTTTAAAAATGCACTCTGAATAACAATGAAAAAGGTTGTTCCGGTGCTATAAGAGAGGCTGAGGAGGGTGTGGAGGAGGAGAGGGTGTGGAGGCATCTTCTTTTCCTACGCCGGGCTCCTTCGGACCTACTCTAGACCTCTTTCAGGAGAGCAGAGGGAATAGGGACAGGGAGAGGAGCTGGCAGTTTCTTCTTGGTGCTTTGGCTGGGGGATTAGAGTGGGCTGGTGAGCTGTTTACACTGACGCTCAAGGAACGCTCTTCACAGGCGCTGCACACAGGACTGGAAGCCTTGTCCAGCTTGGGTCTCAGCTAACGGGGTTCACTGGGAGGGCTACCTACCTCTGAGTTCTGAGGACAAATGCCAGAAGCACCAAATTGAGTGTGACCTGTACCCTGGGAGAAAGAATGGAACCAAGATGGTTTTCGCAGGGATTTAGCCTTGGCCAGAGGGAACAGCCCCGTACACCACAGAGAGCGGTGCCCTAAATGCTTCAAGAAATGAACAGCGCTCGAAGCCACCGGACCTGGGCAGTACTCCCCGCCCCTGTCAGATAGGAAGTCCTATTTTAATAGGCTCCTTCGGTCTTCCAGGGAGTGGAAGGAAAATGAATACTGAGTTCTGGAGGAGTTCTCTTTTCCGTCGAGTTTTGTTTCTGGTGAGCCCTGAGTCACAGGCTTGCCGCAGACCTCCTCATGGGACACCCTGGCCCTGGGTTTCTGTCCTGTAGCTCCAAGTCTCCCCCAAGAATACTATGGAAGACTTTCCATTAGGGTTGTTTATACTTAAAAAAAAAATGGAAGTGGACGGGTATTTGTACATTACATGTCATTCATTATTCTAAATGTAATTTTAATCAGTTCGAAATGAAAGCATCTTAATATTCTCAATAATGGCACTGGTAACTTTAAATATTAAAACCCACATTAGGAATTCCCCTGCCTGTGTAAAAACTGCAGTATTTGCATTATGGATTGTGAGTTTGACCCAGTCTATACTTTCTGAGCTCAATTTTAGATGATCCTTGTGCTGGTTCTCAAGCCCACAGCAAATGCCAGGGAGATTAGTGGTAAACAAGGCCCTAACACATCAAAATTAAATGTTCCTAATTACCAACTTTAAACAAATCCTCATCATGCGGCAGGGCTAATTCCTTGCCACGTGTTTGTGGCACTCAGAGAAGGCTTTTAGGACACACAGCATTACCATAATTTTTTCGACTGGAGTTCTCATAGGACATCAGATGAAGTCCCTACCCTTAATTTTAATTGCATAGGCTGCATTCTTAATTAAAAACTGTACAAATGGATTTTATGCCATGCCAAAAGAAATCCAAGTTCATTAGTTATAAAACCTTTTAAAAATTGATGCAAATATGCGAATTCCTTAAAAGTTTGAACTCAAAGTCCTCATTTTATGTTGAGTTGCTTTTAATCTAGAGAATAATAAAGTCAACATAAATTAAGGGTTTTTTTCCTTTTTTTTTTTTTTTTTGGTTGGTTTCTGCCTTTCTGATTTCACGTTTTTCCCTGTAGAATGAGATTCATTTTAAATTCAAATTCTTTAGAGATTTGTCGGGGGAAATCCTTGTTGACCTTTTCTCCCTGGGTTTTGCAAATGAAAGCTGATGAACCCTTTAATAATTTTGCTTATTAAGACACAATTACATCATCTTCAGTGACAAGAAGAATCAAACTTGCCAACCTATAGAATTAAGAAGAGCCTTCTCCAAATGCACTTGATTTACTTTTTGTTGTAAATTCATAAGTTTCTAATTTAAATAATTTTATACCCAAACCTTTCCAAAGCCATCCTTGCATTTGAACATTGCAACTTTAAGCAGAGATGCTCAGAGAAGCTGCATATCCATTTTCCTTTGTTTTCATTGTGTTTTTGTCCAATAGGATACCTTGTACACAGTGGGTGTCTAGTAAGTATTGTTTGAACATGTGAGGGCTGGGTCTCACTGACCAGGAAGAAGCTTACCTGTTTAGTCAGGAGAAATCTGAGCAGCTGGGTATAGAGACGATAGTTGTAACTAAACAACAGTGCAGCGTTGCTCTGGTAAAAAACGGCCTCTGTGATATTTGTTATAGTAAAAAATAAAAATTTAAAAATCTGTGTCTATGCCTCGCCTTGACTATACTGTCTCATATACTAGCCAGTGGTTTTATGAAATTAGTTACAACTAAATGAAATTTAAAATTTGATTCTGTAGTTATACCAGCCACATTCCTTGTGTTTGGCGGCCACACCATCTAAGCAGAAAGTTCTGTGGGGCAGCACAGAGGTGGGGAGATGTCAGAACACATGTGGGTGCTTCAGCCTTATCTGGAGAACATGGCTCATGTCATTTCCACCATAGTCCTCACAAAACTTAAAACCTTAAAAGCATTCCACTCCTTAGAAGGGTGCCTCCTCTACAAGGCAATGTCTGACCTCTCCCTCTTTCTCCTTGTTTCTCATACTCCTCACCTGAGCTGTCCCATGGCCCTGCCCTTGCAGCACATGGCCTCTGTCTCTACCTCTCTAGCCGTCCAGTGGTGCTTCATGGAGAGGCGGCTTTCGCAAAGCATGTCCCGCGTGAGGGTCACAGACCTTCCTTACATTTATTCAAGCCGACTTCTCCCCAGTCTCCAAGAGCGAGCCACATCAGATGTATCAGGATGCTATAGGCGTGACCAGTGTGTGTCCCTGTGGATGTGATGACCCTGCCTCGTGGCCCCTCCCAGGTGAACAGACAAGGCCGGGGGTACAGCCAGCCCTGCATGTTCCTCTTCAGAAGCTCCTGAAGGTTAGTGCAACACTCATGCCGTCTGAGAGCAAATGTCTAATGATCACCAGCTCTTACCAACCAAAGATGAGTTTCATTATCATTTCAAGGAGACTCAGCAGGAAAAATGAAAGCCCTGGCTGGAGCCTGGAAAATCTGAGTGAAATTATTGGCCTAGTGGGTAACCAGAGCAACTGTGCCCATATCCCTCCCCCATACTTCTTAAGCCTCAGAGAGCTTGCCACGTATGTCTGTCAGGCATTGTCCCAATGCCTGTGATAAATACAACAGACGTTTTTGTGTCTCAGGAGTCTCTGGCTCAGTCAGGGGTCCAGTTGTTTTAGGCAGGCCTGCCTCACTCAGCTGGGCTTGCTTGTGTATCTGTAGGCAGCTGGCAGGTGGGCTGACCTGGATTTCACTGGAATGGCACAGCTCTGCTATACAGGTCCCTCACCTTCCAGGGGGCTGGCCTATGAAGTCTTCATGATGAAGACAGCAGAGGAAGAAAGGGAGTAGCAAGCACGCAGAATCTCTATAGAACTCAAGCTCAGAACTGGCGTGCCGTCACTTCTGCCACGTTCTCTGGCCTCTCCATCAATATCAGGGAGCCCAGAGTCAACAGATGGGAAAACAGACTCCATTTCTTGGTGGGAAGAGTTGCAAAGTCACATTGCAAAGGGCACAGATCCAGAGACAAGTGAAAGATTGTGGTTATTGTTCTCAATATAACAGCTTTATTGAGATATAATTCACACACCATACAATTCACCCATTTAAAGGGTACAATTCAATGGTTTCTGGTATATTTACAGAATTGTGCAATCATCACCACAATCAATTTTAGAATATTTTCTTAACCCCAGAAAGCAATCCCATACCCACTAGCAATCACTCCCCATTTCCCTCCAGCTTCCCCTCGCCCCCGTCCTAGGCAACCACTAATCTACTTTCCATCTCCATGGATATGAGGGCTGTGGCTATTTTTGCAATCCATCCACCCACACCACCTCCCCTTCCACAGGAATGAGATGAAATATGCTATTCCATGAACAAGAGAACTCTGATCTAGTTGGATAAATAACCCAGTTTCTGTTTCTGTTGCCTCAGGGAGGTTAGGCTAATGGGTGCTAAGACCAGATCCCACATTCCATTGTCAGGTATCCTAGACTTTATCTGAAATGGCCGCCCTCTACCAGAACTTCCATGGAGGGCATGCCCATCTATTTCCCAGGTAGAGAAAACTGTCCTCAACGAGTGGCATTCCGGCCTGAATTTCCATGTAAAAGCTGCAAGAACTTCTAGGTTAAGGGAAGTTCAACCATGTTTTTCTACCATTCTCCCCCTTACACTCTTCTCCTTCTCCATCTGCAAATGGAACCAGGAGTGTTGAAATGCTGCAAGTAAAAAAAAAAAAAAAAAAAAAAAAAGGAAAAATAAGAAAGAAAGAAAAGAGAGAGAGACTCTCATGGTATTTTTGATCCAAGCAGAAGCGGAAAGTGCCAGGGATCTCATGGGAGGACCTCTTCTCAATGATTTTCAGTTGAATTTTTACAGGCCCATGAGGTTAGGACAGTTAAACAAACTTTGGGTAAATGCCGCTGGCTTTTTATTCATTTATGAACTAACCCTTCAATTCTTTTGAGGTTCAACCCTCAGCACTTTCTACAGAGCCTGAAAACAAAATGTTTCAATATGATTGGAACACACAGTGTTCAGGAAATGTCATAAAATGGAAAATAAAAACCTGGCATTTTGTTTAATAGAATTATTCAGA
The DNA here is from genome assembly GCF_010015895.1 of Lontra canadensis. Classification (NCBI taxonomy): domain Eukaryota; kingdom Metazoa; phylum Chordata; class Mammalia; order Carnivora; family Mustelidae; genus Lontra; species Lontra canadensis. Next base: position 3,654,937 of record NW_022631073.1, on the reverse strand, counting down.
GACTTCTTCATAAGTTTCATTTACACAGAAATTCATTTGGGTCAAGTTGAGTAAATCAGCAAATTAGCTAGGCTAGTCCCTGACTTGATTCAGCAGCATTTCAGAATTCCAGACTTTCTGCCCAGTTGGCTCTGTCCGCCTGTGGACTGCAAATGTCTCACCATGAAGAACCGCCAGGAGAAAACTGTAAATTTGATCCTCCAAGCGAGAGAATCTATTGAAGACCTGCACTATCCTATCATGGGTCCGACAAAGCTGCTGGAACAAAATGGGGTCTTATGAATAAGGTCAAGATTGTCTTCTCAAACTGACCCCCCTCCTTTCCATTTCAAGGGGAGGACAGCTGGAGCCAGACAAATTCAGAGACATCAGGGAGAAACAGGGAGGGGGAGAGGGAGCAGAGACGGGGGGAGAGAGGGAGAAAGAGATGGGGGGAGAGGAAAAAGAGGAGTGAGGGAGGGACAAGAGGAGAGAGGGGAGAACCGGGGTGCTGACAAGCACCAGGCATAGCACGATGCATTTGTAAATTTTCTGTTTTCCAGAACTATTCAAGGGATGGGGGAGAGAAGCAAGGAGAGAGGAAAGAGAACTGGAATTGCAGCCTCCATGCAGCACCTATAAGTGTTTTGTTTGTTGAAACAGAGAAAAGCTCCAGGAACACAGGAAAGTGGGCTGAAGGGGGGAAGCCAGGCTCCTATGCCAAACCAGCCTTTTCTCTGTAAAGCTTTTGTTTCTTCAAAGGTGCCATAAAACCTGAAAGGAAAAGAAATGAGAAGCTAGGATGTTATTCTTTTCAGATTTTTCTTTTGCTTGTTGACTTTGATTTCGGACTGCACAACCTGCCCACTTTGGCTTTGCTTTCCTTCTCCACCCCACTTTGGTGCCGTGAATGAAGTTTATCAGCCAGTGACGGGCTTGTAGTGAGCATTCCAGGTAACAGCATACACGGGATACATTTGTATGGATTCCTTTACACCTTGAAGAGTGACATCTTGTCTTGGACTTCCTATTTCAAAGACTTACTTGAGACTATTTTGCAGAATCTTGAAACTGTAAGAGTCCTCGTGGGTCCACAGAGTGTAATTGTTACGCCACGTGCCAAGAAAAAAAATGCATGCAATGCCAAAACCTACCTGATTTGTCCTAGAATCTTAAACTTAACCTGGGAAACTTAGATTCCTTCTAAATATATTTTGGCTCCTTCCCCAGGAAGAGGAATAACAGAAAATGTAACTAGTGAAGGACAATGTTCTCTTTTCACTCCTATTCCCAAGGTTTTATGACCAAAAACAAATAAACAAATGCCTCCAGTGCAAGCTCTGCCCTCATCGGTTCTTTCACTTTCTCCTCCTAATCACCACCCCCTTTCCTTCCTGCAACTGCCAACCCCACCGTCCTTGATCTCACTAATTCACACTTGTGTTCAATATTTGAGTACCTGTGATTCCAGGCATGTGCAAGGCACTGAGAGTGCGTGGGTGAGCAAGACACAGTCTCTGTCTCCAGGCACCTCCGGGGCCAGGGAGAGAAATTGTGATACTGTGTGATACGTTCTCGCCGGAGGTATAGACTCAAGCTCCCCGACACCTAGAGAAGAAAAGCACTGACTTTATTGGAGAACTCAGAGATGATTTCATGGGGGAGGGGTGATATTTTAACAGGATATTAAATATGAGGTCAGAGTTTTCAAGGGAGAGAAATGAGAAGAAAGTGTTGTAGGCACAGGAACAAGGCACAGCCAATGCAGATGATGGGTCTGGGCAGCTCAGACTGTGTTTAGGAGAAAGAGAGTCCTGCAAGACCAAAGCTTAGTACCTGCAGTGCAGAGAAATAGGGAACAAACCCAGTGTGGCCACCTATAAATGTCTGTGTTTCCTGGAGGAGTCTGGGCTTCTTATGTCCCTTGGATGGTACTAACAGATGGCTGGAAGGAGGCTGGAGGAGTGGGAGGAGTAAGATCACCTGCCAGGAAGTTATTGTAAACATCTAAGCAAGGAGGGGCAGATATAAGAGGCTTCAAAGGTGAATGGACATGACTCAGTGACCAGTGAACAGTGGAGAAGGGTTTAAAGGAAAGACTGAGGAAGCCTGAGGGGTCTAACACCAGAAAGTTAAAGATGGTGAAATTGCATCAACCATGGTGCAAAGCCCCATGAGGAAGATGTGAAGGGCAGGGAATGAAAAAGGCAGAAAAAGTGACTGCAGCTTCTTCACAGTCAAGGTGCCTGTGTGATCCATCTGAGTGGAATTGTCCAGGAAACCACTGAAGGGTAGAAATGATTGTGAGGAAGGACTGGGGTCGGGAGAGAAATATGTGGCATTTGTAAGCACGTCAAGCACAGCCAAAGTCTTAGAAGGACTGAAACGACCCAAAAACATTCCATAAAAGAAGGAATAAAGCATGAAGTATCATGACAAGTTACTGATACAAAATGTGATAAGATACAGGCCTTGTCTTCAACTCCACTCTTCTGCCCGCTGCAAAGGGACAAAGATTTACACATACCAGGAGACAACGGGCATCAAACAAATAAATGCAATAAATTGTAGTGAGCCACTTATAACAGTGAGCATGTACACTGCATTGGTGGCTCACAGTAGAGTGTTAACAGTAGGGGATGGGAAAGAAAGAGAGGAGGACATGGAGAGCCTCTCAGAGGAAGAGGGTAGAACAGGTCCATGAAGAAAGCAGGAATTCAACAGGCAGATGAAAGGAGGGAGAGCAGATCAGAGGACAGCAGGAACAGAGCCATGGAGATGTGAAACAGCCAAGTTCCTTAGCTGGACCTTAGCTGGGGTTCAAGGTGGGGGGGTGGAGGTCATGGTGAGAGAAGACGCTGAGAATATGCTCAGGGGCCAGATTATGGGGAGCATTTATGCCAAGAGAAAATTTAGAGTTCACCTTGTAATCAAGGGAGAAATACCAAAGAATTAGGCAAGGTGGCAACATGGCTAGGTTTGCAGTTTTGAAAGGTCTTTTGGGGATTTGGGGGAGGGAGATTTGGAGAAGTCCGAGATGTAAGGAAGGCAGACTGATTAGAAGGCCATTCTATCCACACATGAGAAGGGTAATAATTTGAACTATGGGTGGGACAAGGGAGAGACCACAGATTTTAAGAAGAGAAAGGAACATCAGTAAGAATTGGCTGCTGGTGCAACTGTTGAGGAATGAGGCAATTAAGAGTAAAAGAGACCTCTTAGTTCCAGGAAAGGGCCCGGTGGACATCATTGTTGCATGCCAAGGTGGGGAATCAAGGCAGAAAAGATGTTTAGGGATGATGTTCAGGTGAGATGTAGGGAGAGAGAGGGGCTTGAGAAAAGTGACCATCAAGCTCTGTGGGGAACTCCATGTTATCATGACCATTGGCATATCTATACCAAGCCTTCAATGTATAGTTTTCACCATTAAAATGCCAAAATACAAATATATATATATATATGTGTGTGTGTGTGTGTGTGTGT
>NW_022631073.1:3542863-3651375 GCF_010015895.1 Lontra canadensis | reverse complement strand
TGTGTGTGTGTATATATATATATATATATATATATATATATGTATCTCAAATTTCCAGTAAGCATTTTACTGCTAGAAAACCAACAAGACATAGCTAAACTCACTGAACAACAAAGGTGCAGATACTACAGGGGTGTCTAGTCACCTACTTCATCCATCCATATGGAACCCAAATTCCTCTCTGTCTATTCATTCAAGTTCCAATTTGAATTTTTACTATAGTATGAAATTAATGTAATGGGCAAAAGCACAAAATTTACACCAATAGTAAGTACTGGATATTCCGAATTTTCTTCTGAACATAATAATGTCTTCCAAAGATGATAATATGGATTATCTGCAAATAATTATCCAACAACTATTGTGTAATCCTGTTACTCATCTCTTTCCTGGGATACTATAATCATTGAGAACTACCATGTGTTTGCTAAGCAAACCTGTCACCTTTTAGCATATTTACAGAGTAAGTTTTATGACAATTCTCTGTTCTTTTCAAAAGCCAAGCCAAATATTTGTTCCCCAAGAATAGCTAACAAAACAGGTACCACAAAAAAAGGACAATTGAGAATAATTTATAATATAGGACTTGATTTTTTTAATTAAGAAGAAACTATTAAAAATGCACCCTTTATTGGCATCATTTGTCTGGTGATCTGATTTTATTAAAACTTTCATTATTAGAAGGACCCCCAGAAGAGAGGACATAGTAAGAGAGGAGTGAGTTTGGAAAAGCACAGAAAAGATGAGACAGAAATAATCTAAATGCACAACTCCAAGACTCCCAACCGAGTCATTGCCCTTCTCACATTCCAGAGCTTGAGATAAGTCTTCACAAGTCACTTTACCAGTTTCCTTTGCTTAAGAGTTCTGCTTCCATTTAGGTTATGGAAAGCTTTAATAGATCTTTGCTCCCACCCAAACAATGAGGGAAAAAATGTATAATCTATAAGTCTTATATTTTCTTGAGCTGATGTCACAAGGCAACTAGGTAAATTGAATTCTGAATGGTGACAAAACTCTCCTCAGAAACATAAGGCATACTAATGGTTTTCCCTTTGGCAGTGTATGGATAAAAGAGGCAGATACCATGAAAGTAAGTAAAAAGAGAAAAACTATAATTTTAACAACACTTAGATATCAAGGATGGGTTAAAATTAGAACTTTAAATCCTTGATGGCCGTGGACACAAATGAAGTCCACAAGCCCTCACAAGCTCTTTCTACAAACCACTATTAGGTGCTTGCAAGAAATCCTGGGGAAGAGAGAAGACCTATATGGGTCCTCATCAGCACATATACACTAAACTCTACTTCCTAGAACTTTCTCTCATATTAAGGAAAAGTCTTAAATCATTGTGGAAGGGACAGGAAGCCCCAACATCCTCCAAGGACATGAGCAAAGACCTACTGTCTCTACAGAGGAGGTAGACACAAAACATAGCTCTTCCTGCTTCAGATAGGAACCTTGAAGTTTGCTTCTCAAAGAGAGGCAGGAAACACTCTCTACCAAAGACCCTCTTATAGATATACAGCAAAATTTGGCTGCCCAGTGAAAAGAGGCAGAAACACTAAGGAATCCCATTTAAAGTACACATATACAGAACCTGCCTAAGACTGAGGCTCAGCTAGGAGAGCTGAGGATCACCCCTACTCTAGCCCTGAGCCTTATGCCAATAGTAGTCTTCCTGAACTATGGAGCATAAAAATTGCTGAAACCTGAAGATGTGACAGGAACACTGAAACATCCTTCATCATCCAAACCCTTGATAAGGAGAAAGATTGTACCAGCCTATCAATGGAGGAATTTCTAGTCCATTGTGCACTAAATATAACTATAGCAACAATAAAACCCAAATACAACCAAGCTAGTGACTAGATTGACACGATAATGATGTAGCGGGGTGGGTGGTATATGTCCATTTTAAGCATAAATATTTCTTGGATATTATGTATCCACTCTTCTCCTACATTTAACGCCCTTCATTCAATCAAAAATTACAAAACACATGTGCAAGCTTTTGTAAACTCATGTATGTACACACATGCACATGCACAAGGAAGAGAGGAAAAAAAATCCCTTCAAGAGGTAAGGTAGTCAATAGAAATAGACGAAGAGATGAACCAAATGTTGAAACTAATAGGAAGCAGCTTCAAAATAACTATATTCAATACATTAAGGATCTAATAGAAAAGTAAACAATTTGCATGAACAAATGAGGTAAACCCAGCTATGTGATGGAGACCAGGAAACAAGCCCAATGGAAATGGTAGAAATAGAAAATATAATATTATAAATAAAGAATTCTTCAATTGACACAAAGGCAGACTAGACAGTAAAAATCATAGTAATAATAATAATAATAAACAACTAGTGAATTTTAAGCTAAATCAGTTGAGAATATCCAAACTTAAAAACAAAAAAGGAAATAAAAGCAGTAGAGCAGGGAAGAGAAACACAGTAGAACTCCCAAGACCTGTAGGATAATATCAAATATTATAACACACTCATACAATCCCAGAAGATTAAAAAGTGAATGTGGCGGAAGAAATATTTTAAGAGGTAATGATCAAACATTTTCCAAAATTCATAAAAGATAAGCAAGACAAAGAACTCTGAGAAAATTAAATTAAGTAAATACACATACACAAACACTTTGACACATCATGGTCAAACTATAAAACAAACAAATGAACAAATAAAAACAGTAAAAATCTTAAAGACAAAAGAAACCTTACATACAGAGAAACAAAGATGAGAAATATCAGAAAGCCAGAAAGCAGGAGTGATATTTTTAAAGTAATGAAGGAAAACAAACAAACAAAAAGCTGCTAACCAATAATTTTATGGCCAGTAAAAATACCTTTCAGAAGGACAGCAAAACAAAGCCTATTTCGTAGACAAAAAACCTGAGCAAATCTATTGTCAGAACTACAGCACAAAAATATATAGGTAGGTAGATAGATAGATAGACAGACAGACAGATAATTTAAAGGAAGTTTTTTAGAGAGAAGCAGTATGACACTAGGGGAAAATACATTTCTACACAAAGGCATGCAGACCTCCTCAAAAATGTTGGTAACAATGTTGGTAAATATAACATAATTTTTCATATTTTTAATTCATTTAAAGGATATCTGATTGTCTAAGGCAAGAAATAAAAATGTATTGTGGATTTACAACATATATAGAATACATTGTTTAACAACATGGCACAAAGAATGGGAGAGAAGAAATGAAAGTTTGATGGTGTAAGATGAGAATGCTCTATTTGAAGTGGTATAATAGTATTTCAAGGTGATTGGGGTAAGGTAAATATCACAAAACCTACAGCAGCCCATTAAAAAATATTAAAGTGGTGTAACTAACAGACCAATTGTGAGATTAATCTAAATCATAAAAAATATTCAATCAAGTAGAAGACAGGAAATGAGGAAAAGGGAAAAAAATAGGCAGGATAAATAGAAAACTAAAAGCACTCAATCATATTAGTTCTTTACTCAATATTATCAGTAACTGCATTAAATATAAATGGTTTATACACCCCAATTAAAAGGCAGAGATCATCAAAATGGATTTTTTAAAAAAAGGAAGACCTAAGCTTATGCTATAGTTAAAGAAAAAGTCTACTTTAAATATATATATATATAAAAGGTTAAAGTAAAAGAATGGAACATAAATATCAAGAAACAGTAATTTAAAAAAAATACAAAATAATCCTGGTGTGGCGATGTTAATATTGGGTAAAATAAAGATTGATAAGGAATGTTACTAGGGACAAAGATTAAGTTTTAGATAGTAGTAAAGAGATGACTTCATCAAGAAGATACAACTTTATTAAGTGTGTATGTGGTTAATTATAGGGCTTCAAAATACATAAAAATTATAAAACTGAAGGAGAAATTAAAAATTCACAATTATAGTTGGAAATTTCAAATTTAAAATATTATTAGAAAGTATCTATTCATTCTACACTCTTAACAGCTTATAGTCCTGTTGGGGACAAAGGTACCCCTCACATTTTGTATGTCTGACTCTTCGGTTGTATGTATGGAACTCTAATCAATGTTAGAGCAGGGAGGCACAGGGTTCCATGTGGGAAAACATCAGGACCATGCAGTCCCTGATTTTTCCAGGATTTTTCTGGGCCATAATAACTTCAGAAGACATTGGCTCCCATTTAACCATCATGTGCCTTAAATGGTTATAAAGGATGCTGAGAAGGAAGTATGCATTACCCAGTTTGAGATGATTAATAATAACACATAAAATAATCCAGACAAAATCAAAGTACTACACAGCCCTCATGTTAAGCCTCATATCTGTCTTTAACTCTCTGAGACACATTGGTTTAACCATAATCACACCAAGGCAGGTGGACAAGAGAGAGAAAAAGAGTAAGAAAGAAATCTTTTATTAACTCATGATTAAAATATTAGTAATAACAACAACAATAACTATTAGAAAGTGCGTCCAGGTTCCAAGAACAATGCAAATAACTCTGTATTGACTCTAACAATCCTGTCCACATTCCTCTGAGCACAATTAGCCTCATTTTTGGAATGGATATCTTGAGGCTTGGGAATTTATACACTGCTTGTTCAGGTCCCTGCACTGGTAAATGGTAAAGTTGAGATTCAAACCCAAGTTTCCCTGAATGAGCAAATCTCACTTGAGGATGACCGTTAAGGACATTGACTTTGAAGCCAAATATTTACTGAATATTCTCTTTGCTCAAGAAACCAATTAGAAACTATGAAGTCACATGGGCTAACAGAGTCTTTATGAATAGTGTGGTGGCAATGCCAACACCCTCTAACTCATGAAACCATCCCCCAGGACCAGGATCAGTGGACACAGGTCGTTGGAAGGAGGTTGCTGATAGTTATTTCAAAGGGCAAACAGATTAAAATCTACTCTTTTGCCTTCCCCAAACAGCGCTTGTTCTCAGAGATAGAAAAAAAAAAATATGTAGCCTTTAAATTGACTTCACCATCTGTTTTGAATAATTTTGCATAATGCAAATAAGCCTTCTAATTCATATGTCAGATTAGAATTAAAATTTTTAAAAGGAGATGCAAAGATTGAATTTAGTCCTCATGAATCAATAAGAGAAACTAAGGTGGGGAAGCACCATTTTTCCACTATCACTTATTTATTTAGGGGATAAATGAGGCAAAACCCAGAGTTTTTGGACTGAAGGATTGTGGTTTGAGGGCACTGGGTGCTTTAGGATATAAGCATGCTAAATGCTGTGGGGGAGGGGGTGCAGCTGTTCTGTCCACTCCTTCTAGACATCCTAGAAAGGACTGGCTAGGCACCATGTCATCCCAGCAGGGAGCTTCAGGTGACCCAGCCAGGGCACACTCTGAATATCCCCACTGCAAGCCACACTCTCCACGTCTGCTCCTGGTTGTGCCAATAGCCTTGCATGTGTTTCCCATCGCCAGGCACATACCCCCATCCCACCCCACAGTGCAGTCTGAGACCTGGCCTCCGGTCCCAGGACTGATGTGAGGCTGTGAACAGTCTGGACTATCTCTGATATATGATGTGAGAAGGAAGAAGACTGTACAGGGCGGGCTCCAAGGGTTACTGAGCATTCCATCTCCGACTTCCGGCCTCCCTCCTCTGGCAGCAAAGATGGGCCTGGCTTTAGATGGGTTGTGGAGGTTTGTGCACATGTGCGAGAAAGGGCAGGAAGGTGTCTGTCAACTGAACTGCTCAGTTAGAATATCAGCCTGAAGCAACCCCCTTAAAAACTTTAAAACTTTATTAAATTTCTCTATATTTTTCTTTCATAATTAATACATACATTAGTTTCGACAAAAATGTGTGTTACAGGTATGCCAACACAACTTAACCAGTTAACAGTACTACATTCCAAGTATAACAAATAATTATTTGAGTATTCGGGTCATCTGAAACCTACACCCTTAACTAGAATGACATTTTATTTATTTTCTTTCATCCTCCTAATATTTTTTTTAGGACTTTTCTTTATTTTATTTTTTTTTAATTTTTTATTTTTTCAGCATAACAGTATTCATTATTTTTGCACCACACCCAGCTCCTCCTCATATTCTAATGAAAAATATAAGATAGTGGGGAGGGGGGGAGAACTTGGTTTCCAAAGGAAGCAGAATGCTCATCATCTCAGGCCACCATGAAAATACTTGTATTTTGACAAAGCCCACCAGCTGCAGAAGAAAAAATAGATTCTCATTAACACTGCCCCAAAACTCTCTTCTTTTGTTCAGTATCTTTTTTTTTTTTTTTTCATGGTTCAAATTGGCACAGGCATGGAAAGCGGACTCACAGGAGAATTTTAATTTATTGATGCTTCTTGCCCCTACTGTACATTCCGGCTCCCATTCGAGGGTAATGGATGAAGCAGATGTTTGACACCGCAGCCCCTCCTCATAACTTCACTCTTCAAAACCAGGTTTACAAGTACTTACTCGCATGGGTTCCCATTGACACAGGAAGCTGAGGTCATCATGAAACATGAGGCTGGGGCAGGAGCCTGAACTCATGTGCTCTGCAGCTGGGCCTCCATCTTCTGAGCACGTTACCAATTTATGGAACAGCCATAATTTTCAGCTTATGGACAAAGAAATAAAAGTGTTGACACCATTATTGTAACATCTGTGAAGGGAAAAATATGAGCCGATTTCTAAGTGCACAAATGGTACAAGAGTTATAAAGATTCTTTTATGCTTAATTGTATTCATTATCAGCAGTAATTATTTCTAACACAAGTGGTTTCTTCCAATTTAATGTCAACCGAAAAGGTTAAGACCTTACAATAGAGTCATTTCTACCTCGTGATTTGTTAGGTCTGCAAAGTTAGGCTAATTGGTAAAGCAAGAATTGCTTCTGGGAGCTCTAGTGCCTCGGTTTCTGCTTGTCTGGATAGAACAGATCTCTTTGTTAATGTCACCAAAGGGTACAACTGGGCAGGGTCCAAAAGGATCCCCAGGCTTGTACTCTGAACTACACTTTCATCATCATTGGAGGGACTACTGGAGCTTCTATCTCTCTACAAGGTTCTATCTCTCTCTTACAAGCATCCTTGTAAACAAACCTCTGCAGGTGAGGGTGCTGATGTTGAGTGATGCATGGTGGGAGAAGGCTCTGGAATCCTCTGGTGTTACATTTATGGATGAGAAGCTGGCCTCACTAGCTTAAACAATGAAGGCATGTCTTCCTTGTGCCTTGGTAATCCAAGTCCTTCTGTTCACAATGGGCAGAGGTGACCTCTCATCCTCAAGCCTCATCTAACAGGCAGCCCCTTTTACCTGGTGACTCCGTCTCCAAGGGATTGTACCATGAAGGCAACTAGTAGTGTGAGGGGGTTGACAGACCACCATAATACTGGATAAGTACCTAACATCCTGTGTGTGCCAGCAGAGTCAGAGAAGGGGCAGAGAGTGTTCCATCCTAGCTTTCCAAGTAGCCTCTGAGTGAGCTCAAAAAGTTTACCTATAAAAAAATTGCCCTGGGGATCTTGCCATGGCCACACTGAGGCAGCAGCGTCCACCCTTGTAGGATACAGTTCCGGAGTCTGGAGTAGCTTCCTTAGCCCCACCCTTCACCTCATGGCATCACCCGCTTGCCTGCTGACATCAGATGTCAAAATACTGGAAAGCTGACAGTGGCTTTTGTCTCTTAATTTCTATTCAACCACTTAAAATTATCCATCTCTTTGCATTAGCTGTAATAAATCCCAGCTTGTTTTCACTTAAGAAAGTCCATTGTCAGCCCATGAGATGTCAAGTTCATGAGATGTCAAGTTCATGAGATGTCAAGTTCATGAGATGATGGACCTTCTTTTCATGTTGACCCATCCACACCAATGCTTCCAGCTCTGCCTGGCACAGTGAGTCTCGTGTTAGCTTCGATTTCCTAGAAAAGAGTTGAGGCAAGGCTCACGTATGTGCCAACGTCCTACTGAAAGGTGACACTCTGGGGAGTGAGGAGAGAGGGGATTGAGGAAGGGTGGGAAGCAAACATGAGGTGATACGTTACCTCCCTGGCCCTGCTTTGCAACAAACCCCAAGCTAACCAGCCGAAGCTTGGCAGGTGCACCTGCTCAGACTAATGAGATGTTACCAGATGGACTGTATGGAAAAACCATGCCCAGAATAGTGTCTGCTGCAGGGAGTGATGCAGAAGGACTTGTCCTTGCCTCCCATTGGTCAAAGTGCTCCCAGCGTAGAGCCAAGCCCCCCTCACACCTGGGTTTCTCCACTAGTGGAACCCCTTCAGGTGATGATACAAAGCCCATCTGCCTAATCGGGACTTGGGGCTCAGACTTCAAAGACCAAGTGCTTAAGACCACGGTGATCTGCATTTAAATACTGACTGTTGCGGGCTATTGTGCCACTGCACCTACCTCACAGGTATGGAGATAGCAGCATCAATGTGATTATCATTTCTGCCAGGTTGACCAAAAGACAGTCCCAAAAAACAACTCTGCACCCTCAAAAGCATGAGGCTGAGCCTTTCACTGTGTGAGACAAATGACCCTCTCTTTGATACCTGGTGCCACCTCTAACAAAAAAAAAAAAAAAAAAAAACTACAATAATATGACCGTGATTCACTTCCAGGAAATAATTTGGATATGTGCCGATGAGGAATGTCTGCCAGACTGCAGTGCATTTGTCTTTCTTCTGCCCACCACAGCAAATTCAGGTCAGATAATTAGCACTTGTCTTTATGCCTTCTGCTTTCTGAATTTCCGCAGTACCATGAGTAGGAGGTAAAAGTTCTAAAACCTTCCATGAGGTTGTTGTTGCCATGGAAACTACTCCCTTGGAATTCTCATACTTATTCCCTGTTGGTGAGCAGGAGATGTTCCAAACCAAATACCAAAAGAGTTCTGAAAGCCAGGCAGAAGACAGGAGGGCATGGGGAGTTTGGGGAAGTCCCCAGAAGGTGACAGTAAGGATAAAGGAATCAGGGAGGATAATATGACCTTCCATATGCCTTCTGTCTGGTGAAGAGACTTGGACCCCACCCACCTGTCCTTGTATTATGTCACCCAGAGCTCCACGCCCAGCCTCGATAGGGCAGTTTGAGTTTTTAATGCTTGCAGAGCTGGACTGACCTCTTGCTATCACCTTCCTTTTCAACTAAGCAGCTGCATGACCTTGGGGGAACCAGGCCTGCTTTCTGGACTTCTGTACTTATGCCTCTATAAATGAAATCTTCCAGCTGTCTATGGCCGGAAGTCTCTTTCTGCTCTAGAGAATTATGGTGCTTCTAAATGCAATGGCAGAAGTTCTGGTTAATGGTTCACTGGTCTGGGGTCTTCTCCTATAGTGGGCCAAACTAAGAGCCAAACTAAGGCTTGAGAGTGTTTTGTCTGTCAAAAGATCCTCGAGAGAGTGACAACATTAGGTCTTTCTTCACAGGGAGGTTGGTCATTGTGACTGACTTCAGTTGGTTTCAACAGAAATCATGATCTGTAAATTTTCCATTTGTTTTCAAATATTTTCCAATAATATTGTGAAGAATAAGGACAGTGGACCAAAATGAGACTATTCAGTCCTCATAACTAGCTTGGGAGGGGAGTCTGATGGCTATAACTACTCCACTCCTCCAGATGAGGAGATAGAGGGTCAGAGGTCAAATGGCAGGGAGCCACAAGAACAGGACATGTTTGAGGCATCCCATCCCAAGCTTCTTGTTCTGCCCAGTGCCAGACTCTGGTTCAACATTCTCTCAATTCAAGAGGAAAAAATACTTACCTAGTCATCAAGCCCCTTACCTCTTTGTTCTGAGAAGCCTATGGATTTGAACTTGAAAGTTTGTCCTTGGGGCACGTGGGTGGCTCAGTTGGTTAAGCGACTGCCTTGGGCTCAGGTCATGATCCTGGAGTCCTGGGATCGAGTCCCACATTGGGCTCCCTGCTTGGCAGGGAGTCTGCTTCTCCCTCTGACCTTCCCCTTCTCATGCTCTCATGCCCTCTCTCTCTCTCTCTCTGTTTCATTCTCTCTCTCTCTCAATTAAATAAATAAAATCTTAAAAAAAAAAAAAGTCAGTCCTTCTTGAATTGTGGGTAGTATTTTGCAGCAATGTATTGCTGCCCCAACGAGACATGAACCTGTGTCCAGTGTTGGAGATACATTCTTGCTAGGTCAAACTCAGTGAGAAAGTCTTTGAATCTATCCTCCAGGCTGGGGAGGGAGTGCAGCGTGAACGGCCGTCTACAGTAAAGAACAAAGATGGAAAAGGACAAGCAGTGGGAGCCGAGGAGTCTGGAGCAGTTGCTTGTCCTTCTTCAAACCCTCCAGGAGGAGAGCAAGAGCCGGCAGGGGGTATGGGCTTAGAGCCAACTGGCCCAAGGGGAGCGGGGGTGGTTCTGGGTCCTCCCCCAAAGCAGTGCAGGGGGCCTTTTGCATCCTTTCTTTCAGTGTGTGCCCCCCCCCAATTTTCTAAGAGTGAAAAGGATGATAGTTTGTACCTAAAAGCTGTTTCTCCTTGAGCAGATTTTAAAAGCCGAATTTCAAAATCTCAGTGTGTGCATGTGAGGGAGGCAAAGGGATGGGAGAGAAGGGACAGAGCTGGCTGTGGGGTTTATAGGAAAGCAGAGGGGCCCTAAAATATGCATATGCTGGGCACTAATTTGAGTGCATTTTCCCTGAATTTAAGGGAACTTATACTCTGGTTGTGCTAGACTATTCAACAAATGTCTCAGGCTATTTGGTTTTTGTTTCTGATTTCTTGAGTTCTAACTGGTTCATTCATATTAGGGAACAAAGCATCCATATTTTAAGACTGATTTATGAATATATCCTGCTACAAACCAATTTAGAATTCACTCCCCTCCACTCCATGCTGAATTAAAATACTGACATCTGCCAGGAGCAATCAGTTGAGATGAGTCTGAGGTTTGGTTGTTTTGTTTTGCTTTGTTTTAAAATACAGTACAAAATGATTTTAAGTGAAATTCCCAGGAATATAATTTGGGGCAAAGACAATCGAATGCTTAATGAACTCTATTCCCGAGCCTGCTATTTTTATCCCCGTTTGTCTTCTCGGCTTCCATGTCCCCGCGCAGCCGGGGGTGGTGGTGCGGCAGCCTCCGTGGCAGAGCCCAGACCGGTCCTCGCGGGCGGCACTCCCCGCTCCAGGAGGAAGGTGGCTTCTGTAGGGCTGAGGCTCTGCGGCACCGTTCCCCCCACCACCTGGAGGCACTTCTGGGCTGGCACGGGGACCCACGCCGAGACGTCCCGGCTGCTCCGGGCTGCTCCAGGAGCAAGAGCTTCCACCTCCTCGGCAGGTTGCTAATAAACACTCACAGCAGGAAGGAGGCCGTATCAGGAGCTTGAAAGCCTGTTCGTAAGAGACTTTCATGAAGTCATCAGGGTCAAAGTTGATCTTCTTGTTATTAAACTTGGCTGAGAATGTTCCTGTGGACTTTGGCAGCAAGTCAACGTTCTTCATTTAAATGAAGTCAGAGGGAGAAAAGGTAAGGAAGGGAGCACCTTCATTAAGCGGCGGGCAGCAAGCCTGATGCAGGGAAAGCCAGGGCCGGGGAAGGCGCCTCTTCTCTCCTTTCCTCTCCTCTTCCCGGCAGGTGCTTTTTCCATGGCCATGTGCACTAGGTCGGCTTGACAAAGCCGTCGGACACCCAGCCCTTTGACAAAGTGGCCACGCTGTGGGCCACTGAGCACATGACAGCCTGAGGCAGCCTTGGCCTCAGTCTCAGGGTCCACGGGTATGGCTGTGGGGTTGGCAACATCTCCTCTCTGACCCTGGGCTGCTGCTGCCTGCCAGCCGGGCTCTGACTCCAGCAGCCACAGGATGAAGGGGTCACAGGTAACCCCCCAGCACCCTTCCCAAAAGAGTCTCTGGGTGAGTGCGTGCATTTGCACCTGTGAGCCGCGTGCCCAGCCAGAGGGCTGGTCCTGGAAGCACACACACTCACGGCGGCTTTGCTCTCCAGGTGAAGTGGGCTTTTATGGGCTCTAGCAAAGTCGATTCCCCCCAGATTGTGAGGCCCCAGATACATTGATCACCCCACCTGCGATGGTTGTTTCCCCTCGCTGGTGGGCTTCTCAACCAAAGCTGGTGCCCTGGGCCCTCCCTCTTCCCTTCACCATATTGAAAAGGCATTTCCTAAATTCTTAATGTTTTAGACACGTTGTGGTCTTAGGGTTGGATTGCAGTGGCTGTGAGGAGGAGGGTCTGGCCTGCCCCTCAGCCCTCACTCCATCTCCTTCAGAAACTGGGGAGCACACACCCCTCATCTGATTTGTATCAGCTGCCTCTGCTTTCCCATTTGTTTTCAATGGGGCTGATTATTCCCATTTCTCAGGTGAGAAAGTGAAGATTACGGAAACTGCGCACAGCCATGAAGTTTAGCAGCAGGAGCATGAACTCAGGGCCTGATGGCTCCGCCCTGGGGCTGCTGCCAGCCCACAGTCACGGTCACCATGGCGCTGCTGGGGGATGTCCCAGAGCAGGGCATCACTGAACGATCCTGTGTACAATCTGAAGTCTTTTTTTTTTTTTTTGCCCCTCATTGCAGAATCATCTTGCCTCTAAGTCATCCCTAAAGCTCCAGCC
This sequence comes from Lontra canadensis, assembly GCF_010015895.1. Classification (NCBI taxonomy): domain Eukaryota; kingdom Metazoa; phylum Chordata; class Mammalia; order Carnivora; family Mustelidae; genus Lontra; species Lontra canadensis. Next base: position 3,638,798 of record NW_022631073.1, on the reverse strand, counting down.
AAGTAGGCTGAACACTGTCCTAACGCCCGTGTCCCTCCAGGGCTGCGCATCCGCACCTGTGTCAGCGGGAAGTGCTGTGCTGGGATGTCTGTGGGGGGCAGGGAGCCAAGGACAGGAGGTGTCAGCACCCTGGGGCCCCTGGAGGTCCTCAGGGAGGGAGCCAGACTTCATGGACAATTCGAGTCCACAGTGTTTTTGACCAAAAGCAAAGGCGAATCTCAAGGAAGGTGGACAGCTGGCGACCCTCGGGTGACCTTAGTCAGACGCGGCAACGGCAATTAGAACTTCACCATCTGGGGTCCCTTTCTGGGCGGTGGTGAGCAACCAAGGACTAAGGCAATGTGGTGGTTCCACATTCAGATATGTGTCTACGGACTGTCCCTCTGCCAGAGGGAGGCGGGAGACCAGGTGCAGCAACAGAGAAAGGCCCAAAAGGAAGAGAAAACCAAGTAAGAAAAAGGCAAGTCACTAAAGCTGGGGCTGTAGGCCTGGGCAGGAGGCCTGATCCTAGAAGTCTCAGAAGAAGAGCCCATGGAGAGATTTCTGGTTTGGGGGACATGGAGGCCAGGCTCTCCACCGCCTGGAGAGGAGAGACTCGAAGGCATCGGATTTCCCAGGATATAATGGGCTGGTGGGGAGGAGTCATAGGCAGGGCCTTTGGTGCTGACTGTGAGGCCCCCAAAGAACATCTGAGGTGGGGGGGGCATTCGCATCTGGAACCGAGGGCCAGGCACGGGTCTCCCTCAAGAGGAGGTAGCAGAGGGCTCCCTAAGAGCAGGGTGCAGAGGGACAGAAGAGGAGACACACGGCCTCTGTTGAGCCGTAGGAGTGGACCAGAGCCAGAGATGGCCAGAAGTATTGAGGGGCGCTGGGGCATGGTGCTGGCCAGGAGTCAGAGAAGCCCAAGAAAGAGTCTACCCTTTTCCTTGCAACTCAAATGCGGGGAAGCCAAGCATCTCAGCATCACCCTTCGGGTCCTGGAGGCACCTACCCGCAGCCAGCAATCCCCAGGCCTGCAGCTGGAGGCGCAGCTGGAGCTCACATTCACAGCGGGGCCTCGAGAGAGGAGCTGGAGAGCTGCTGGCTTCCATGGCCCCACCTCGCCTCCTCGGTCTCAGACAACCCCGGTCACTGTGGGAGCCTTTATAAACACAAGCAAGTGAGAACACGTCCTCGAGGGAGCTCTGGCCTCTGGAACCTCCAGGTTCTTTTGGCTGAGTTGGCCCCGAGCTGCTTTGGCAGAAGGAAGGTGGGAGGACAGCTGGGCCGTGCGTCCTGGGGGAAGCCTGCGCGCCGCGGCCTTGTTCTTGCTCTGGGAACACATCCTCTTCCTCAGCCCTTGTCACCCTGGGAGAGGGGCCTCCACCCAGTGAGCACATGTCAGAGGAGTCCTCTGCTGCCAGCCCACGGGCCCCGCCAGGCAGCCCTGCTGACAATCGAGGAGGCTCTGCCAGGAAAATGTCAATAGGGGACATGGCTCCTGGCAACCGGAGCTCCGCTCTTCAGAAGCCGCTGCCATCAGAGGCGATTTGCCTCCTGGAGGAAGGCGCTGTCTGGATGAGAGGGACATGGAGCAGCCCCCCTCCGAGTGACACACTGCCATGACAGGGCCACAGTGTGATGACAGGATACACCTGGGGTGTGCATCACTCGCAAGGACCCCACTGGAGAGGAGGCTGGGCATTTAAGGAAAAGGTAAGCACACCAGTTGGGAATACCCCATGTTGCCAGAGTGCCTCCATGAAGCCAGGACCCTACGTTCACCGGCTCCTGGAAATGCTCATGTCCTCCCTGACCCCAACCCCTCCCACACCCCTTCCAGACCTTTCTCCACTGGTTAGAGACCAGCCCCTTCCGGGACCTGAGCTTCTCATCCCTCAGGGCGAGGGTAACAGGGCGTCCCCCAGGCTGGCCCTTCTTTGAGTCCAGTCTTCCACCCCCCACTCAGACCTGAGTCATCCTGCCCAGGGCGGAGCCCAGAGGTGCTGTCGCCAGGTGGTGGTGGGGGTAGGGGGGAGTATGTGACTTCCTGCAGATGCTGAGGACACAGGCTGCATTTGTGTTGATCCAGATAGTCAAAACAAAACCTGTCTGGTCTGAGCAGTCAAACCATCCTGGAATATTTGGAGGGAATTCTTTTCTCAAGTACCCGGTAAGAAATAAGCATGAGAGACCAACGCTTCATTCAGTCGTGAGGATTCTTACAGCAGAAACAAATCAGCATGAAATAAAAGTGACAGTGGCTAAAATGTATCCGACGAAGCTGTCAGAAGAACTGAAATCTTTTGGCAGACCCAAGACTGTAAAAATGATCCAGAAAATACTGAAACTGAAAAATATGACTGCAAATAGAAAGTATACACTGGCAAAAACTAAAATTAGTAATATATCTATATCTATCTACATATATGGACAAAAATACTGATCTGTGAATCCTACCTGCAAATTTGACTTGAGAATTAATCTTGATGAAAATAATTTTGCTAAATAATTCTTTGACCAACTTTATACACAAGCTAAATATTTCAAGTGTTTCTATTTTTATTTTCAATTGATCTCACCAGATTCGTGCCAGAAGATATTTTCTCCACAAAAAGCAATGTTGATATGATTTGTTTCAAATATTTGCCTTTATAAAATGCTGTGCAAATATTTTGAGAATGGAAACTATGAGGACACAACAACAGAATCAAAATATTGTAAACCAACCTCTGGTTCTGGACAAGATGGAAAAGACAAATTTCTCCCTGATCCCCTCCACTAGGTATAGCTAGAATCCACAGACATGATGTATAAAATAAGCATATGACCAAATGGTGTAAGGAACAGCATAACTGGCCGGAGAACTGGGCTTTGAGAGGCAGCACAGTGGTGAGTGTCCTGGGTTCTTTGTTTATTTTGTATTTGCCCTGAGTTAAGCACCAGACATGTGCACAATCCTGAAATTCTCAGAGACACAGACCAAAAAAATAAAAAAAGAAGAGAAAAGAATAACTTGCCCTTTCTTGCCACGGGACCAGGAAAGGAGTAATCTTTGAAATTATGGTCAATCATGGATAACCATAATAAACATTTTGGTAAATTAGACTTTATAAAAATTTGAAACTCTAACCCTACAGAAGACTCTCTGAAGAAGATGGAAAATCAAGATATGGACGGAGAGAGTATTTGTAAAACGTCTATCTGGCAAAGGACTCAAAGAATTCTCAAAACTCAACAGTCAAAAATACAAATAATTCAAATAGAAAATGGACAAAAGACAGTTTACCACAGAGGATGTATGGATGGCAAATAAGCACATTAAAATATGTGTAACATCATCACACATTTGGGAAATGCAAACTACACCCAGGATGAGAAATTCCTGCACGTCTACGGGAATAGCTAAAAGTAAAATTGCACCGATACCACCTGCTCTCATGGCTGTGGAGAAGCTGGATCTCTTAACCTTTCCTTTCCCAAGGCAAATGGACACGGACTCTGGAAAACAGTTTGGCAATCTTTTAAGACTCACATCTTAGCGACTGACCCAGTAGTCACATTCCTGACCAGACATCCCGGAGAAATGAGAACTCTGTCTACACACAAACCTGGACACGAGTGTTTACAGGCAGCTTGGTTTACACAGCCAGATGCTGGGAACAACCCAAATGTCCCCAGTGGGTGAACAGTCAAATAAACTGGAGTACACCTGTGTCGCGGAATGTTACCCAGCAGTAAAAAGGGGTGGACTGTCTATACCCGCAGTAACCCCCGTGGATGTCCAGGGCAGAGTGCAGAGTGAGAGGAGCCAATCTGCAAAGGCTGTATGCACTAGGAAACCACTCAGTGCCCATTCTTGAGCTCAGGAGATTGTAGGGTGGAGACCAGACCAGTGCTGTGTAGGGAAGGCGGTGGCAGCATGGGTGTGGTTATAAAGCCACAGCGCAGAGGAGATCTTCGTAGAGGTGGACGAGTTCTGTGCTTGACTATGGCCATCATACCAACCTACACATGTGGTGAAAGTGCACGGACCTCAACACACACACAGGGGCACGTAAGACAAAATCCCAAAGGGTCGGTGGCTTGTACCTCAGTCCATTTTCTGGTTTGCCATCATACCATAAAAGCCATTGTCTTTGGCTAGACCTGGGTGAAGCCGACACACCATTGCTTGTATGATCTTTGTAACTTTCTGAGAACTTATAATTATTTCACAATAAATAGTTAAATGCAATGCTCTGTATCCCCACATCCAGGATCTTCAGTCATGCCTACTCCTAGCTCAAAACTTCCCTGACCCGACCTGACCCTTCCTGGCTCAGTCCCAAATCCAACCTTGATAATTAATAAGGAGTGTATTTACATTGATAATATTTGCTGTTTCCCAAACTTTGCAAATTCTTTTGAGTCCTGTGGTTTTACATATCCCATTTGAAGAACACTGATGCCCCTTCTCAGGTCTAATGTCAGCTTTGCTCTTTAGAAATTCATTTCTAAGCTCATTCTTCTGGTGCCTGCATTTTAACATGAATTAAATATATTACTTAAATATCATTAACATATAAATTATGTATTAATAAGGATTTGATGACTGTGTATCTGTGTGTCCATTACAGTCTATATCATGGGTCACATCACATAGATTACAACCGAATCACAGTTCCCCTTGTAGAACTTTATTTTTGATGGTGAAGCCAGAAGAATATGCCACCCAAGATACTCCTCTTTGGTGTAGGGATTATTTTGAGCTGATTATTTTGAGGAAATGCAGGTACAGGAGGAGTACTAAAAAAGAACCCTTTTTATAAGGAAAATCTCCATGTGTGTCTCCCTCTCCACCCCAGGAAGAGAAAAATGACTAAATCTCTTATCCAAGGGGAAGGCTCCACACTTCAGTCTACATCACAACGTTCCTCTGTTACCTGGCTTTTCCTGGGCCCCTCCCGCTTCCCCCACCCCACTCCCAACATCCTTCTGTGGTCTTCAGCTGAAGGTGGTGATACATCTGTGTAGATGTGAACATTTACACAAAGGACAGCTTTATTAATGCATCCACCTCTACGGAGATGGGGAGGTGCCCAGGAACAAGAGTGGAGATGATACATGTTTGTACGTTATGTGCATGCTTATGTCCGTACACACACACACAGGCTTTCATTTGGTCCCTGCATCTGAAATGTTAACGGAGCGTGTTCTAACCCCCAGCACCTGTCTCTCTCCTGGTGACTGTTAGCTTCCATGGGAGCCACTCTTGCCACCCAGAATCAGAGGTGAGGGTGAGAGAGTGTGCTCTGCCACCTGCTCCTGATCTCCCTCAGCCAAGGACTTTCTGGCAGTCTACTCCAAGCAGACTCATGCTGCCTGTCAGAGCAGAAATCCTGGAAAAGGACACTGTTGGACCTCAGGCCCAAATTCCTTCCTTCTGTGGAATCGGCATCTGGTGCCCTGAGCCCCAGCCTCTCACCACAGTGGAGGGGAGGCCGTTACTCCTAGCAAGGCGGCAGTTCCTGCTCTCTGCTCACCATCCCCAGCTTGGTGGCTTGGCTATCCTTGAGCTTCCCCAGGAACGACCAGGCAGCCATCCATCACGCACAGTGCCAGGTCTGTGCAGCTCTGCAGGGGCCTCACCTCAATGGGCAGCAATCCCTACCTCTGAGAAGCAGAGGGGAGAGGACCCATAGAACGGCAACCGCTTTTCCCAGGGCAACTCTACTCCCAATGCGGAGTCTCCAAATACAATCCTATATCCTTAATCTGGCTGAAGTGTCCAAGATGGGTAGAATCTGGACTTAAGCACGTCCTTTGTGAGCTCTACACATGGCAATACTCACTTCAATATCTTAAGTCTACCAAGAAACTGAAGGGAGAATGTTTCCATTTTGATATTTTGTCAGTATCTTTTACCAAGTCAATATTTACCAAGTGGCCTTTATAGGGAAGCTCCCACACTTCTGAAGCTTCAAATCTCTTCTTCCTTGGGCCTCTAGAACATTCTACACCCTACATGTGGTCCCCCAACAAGTTGCAAAAGCAGGCACTGTCGGCCCAGCACTAGCTCACCCACCCTGTGACCAGCCTCAGCCACACTGAAGATTCGTTGGCTTGGGACACCTGGTCTTTCAGAGGCCTTGATGGGCAGAAAGTCTTTGGGGCCCCTTCTCCTAGAAAGAAGGTGGAGGTTCATACAGGTAAACGGGGTGGGCCGATTGCTGTCTTGACAGAACTCGAAGTAAGCTTTTGGACTGGGGGCTCCTCTGAGTAAGCATGTGTTCAAAGAACACAAAGAATCACTCTGCTCCCAAGGTAGAGCTGTAAAAGGCATGGTGCTTGTCCTTCATTTTCCTTTGACCTTGGTGTGCTTTTCCAATTGTTTCAATAGTTTAGGTATGCTTGGTTATAGAATTTGAACTTTTTAAGACAGGGCAGCAAAATTTTAAAAAATTGTAATGCTTAAAATGTCAAGTGTAATCACAAGAATTTCATTATTTATTTCAGCTGTAGAGCTGGAGAGAAATATCCATCCAGTCGTTTCCATTCCCTATGTTGATTTGCTTATTTCACAAAAGGCACTGTGGAGGCTCCAGGTCATGAGGATAAGTATGACCCAGCCTGTAGTAGGCTGAGCCAGGGCTGGGCCTCCTGGATGCCAGGGTTGTCACCACTGGGTGTAAGTGGCTTGGGAGCATGGGGCCAGAATGGCTTGCTTGGACACACAATTCAGATTCGACCTAGAGGGAGTTCTTGTGCTTGGGTAATTCCAGATGTTTCATAACTGACCTGCTCCTAGTGAGAACTTTAAGAAACTTGGACTTCAGGCAGTTGGTAAAACCTGGCAGAGCAGTGACCCTCCACAACCCCAAGCAAAACCTGGAATCCTGCTCTATCCAGAATGGAAGGATTCTGGATTCTATCCAGCATAGGGTGGTGGGAGGGGTCTGGGATCCAAAACTGAACTGGACCAGACTTTGTTCCAAGAAGCTGACAATCTGGAAGAGAGACAAATACCAGCAGAATAGGAAGTCTTGGCAGAAGTCATCTTCATATGGCAGTGCAGTGACTAATTACCTAGAAGTACACAGCCCTCCAGGCCTGCATGTGCATTGAGAAAGATGGGAGGCATCCTTTGGGCAGGTCTAGAAAGGTCTGGGTAGCCACAGACAAATCATCTAACCCCATGAAGCTCTGTTTCCTTGTCTGTGAAACAGACACACCGTGAGTCCTCCATCACCTCACATGTCCCGGGTGAGGGTTAACTCCGATTCTGTGCAACGTTGCCGTCCACAGCTTGGTGCCTTGCAGCAGATCACAGAGTGTGAGACTGGGGAGCAACTTCATGGGATGGGAAAAGCCAACACCCTTGGCTGGTCTCAGTCATGGGTCTTGAGCCTGAGGAAAGGGAAACCAATGGGCAAATAGCAGCGAGGGACCTGGTGGTCTCAGATGGCAGAAGATATAGGAACAGGGCCATTAATTATGATGTTGGAAGTCCTGTGTGGGGATGGCTCCACCCTAGTTCTTAAAAATTACAGGTTACATATTAGAGTCATTTGGTGACATCTTTGCTTCTGCCTCTATCCATACACCCATCTATCTATCATTATCCATCCACCACCTCTACTTTCCTTCTCTCTTTCTCTGTTATGGTCTCTTCCTCTCTGTCTTTATCTTGTCCACCTTCAGGTAACACAAGATTGACTGAATCAGAATTTCTGAAGTGGAACCTAGAAACGTGCACTTCTTCAAAGTTCCCTTGGTAGATACTTAGGGGATCATCTGTCTTATGGGAAGGGCCCCTACCATATCCACTTGAATGGCTACCACAGAACCACCATGAACACAGAAGGTTGGTCGAGGCTGAGTCTCTCCCCAGCCAATCAGACCTCTTCTGGGAACTTTTGACACAGCAAAGGTAAGTCAATCCTTTAACACTGTGTGATGCTGTGTGTTGTTAAATCTGGCAGCTGTTCACAGTCATGTTTTGTCTCCACTGACAGAGACAGAAGAGGCTGATGCACTCACAACAGGAAGATTGGGCACAGGGGACAGATGGAGACAGTCTCCAGGGTTCCAAGCATGCAAGAGGTCCAACCACGTCCCTGTTCCTGGGTCCCCAGAGCTCTCACAGCAAGGACCCTCCCTGGCTTCAGTTGCTTGGGGGTGGTATCTGCCATTTGTAGCTAAAGAGCTTCTCGTCAGTTCCAATCCTGAGCCTCCTTTGGGAATCACCTCCAGAGAAATTTTTTCCAGATATCCTTTAATCAGATCCTTTGGAAACCACTGTTTGAAATCAGTCGTATAACCTCAAAATCTTTGAGATGATTAAGTCCTATGATCTGTAAACTAATCTCTTTTCTGTAGCTGAACATAGTTTGGAAACAAATTTCCATGGATAAATGTTAAATATAGGTAGATAGATGATAGATAGATAGAGAGATAGATAAGGAGAAAGAGAAGAAAGAGAGAAAGAAAGAGAGAGAAAGGAAGGAAGAGAGGGAGGGAGGGAGGAAGGAAGGAAGGGAAAGAAAGAGAAAGAAATAAAAGAGGGAAAGAAAGAAAGAAGGAAAGAAAGAAAAAAGAAAGAGAAAGAAAGAAAGAAAGAAAGAAAGAAAGAAAGAGAAGAAGGAAGGAAGGAAGAAAGAGAAAGGAAGGAAGGAAGGGAAGAAGGGAGGGAGGCAGGGAAGGAGGGAGGAAGAGAGGAAGGGAAAGAGAGAGGAAGGAAGAAAGACGAGCAAATCAAGTTTAAAGTAAGGCTGGTCTAGTTGAAGCCCTGGCTCTCTTCTCCCCCACAACTACTTCAGTTTACAGATGGGGAAACAGAGGACTTGAGGGGTAGGATGCACCGGCAGCTTGACAACATCGGACTGGACGTAGTGTTGTAAAAACACCAGAGCTCCGACTGCTGTGATCTAGAATAACCATCTCCAAGTCAGTGTCAAGATGATTCAATGGGCTACAGGAAGAAGATATTAGAAACTCTGTTTATAAGTTTTACACCTCATGCTTTGGGTCTTTTTATTCTGGTATGTTCTAAACTGTATATCATGCAGAAATACACACACACACATACACACACACACACACACACACACACATACACACACACACTCAGACCCCCATACTGGGGACAGTGTCTTACTGACAGACCTGTGATCAAAATGTTAGGTGACCAGAGCCACCAGCTCATCGGAGGTGAGGGAGCTGGAAAGCACTGTCACACCCGTCCTGTGTGACCACGCCTGTGCTGGGCCCGACTCCTGCCCACCTGCAGATGGTCCTGTTTCCCAGCCGCGGTGTGGCTCTGCCTGAACCAGAATGTTTACCCTCACCCCCCGGGAGAGAGCTGGTTAGCAGACGGAGCTTGTCGCTACTCTGGGAAAGCCAACGGAGTAAAGCACATCCGTCCACCAAGTGAAGGAGTTTGGGTTCGGAGAGATTCGCTTTTGTTTCCGAACGAAAACAGAGGTGTTTGGGAATCCTCCCGTATTCCAGGCCTGGAGGTCAGAAGCAACAGTCAGGCCAGGTGTCTGGACGGGCTCAGGCGGCTGTGACCGCTGGACCTCAGGGCACATCCCATCCGTGGATGTGACCCAACGCAGAGGACTCTGGGCCCGGGCCCCAGACTATGCCATGCCCTGCGTGCTTCTCAAGCCCTGGACTCAGCCTCCGTGCCCCACGTCCACAGGACGCCGCCAGTTACCATTTCGGTGTAAGCAAACGTCTTCAATGCCCCCCCCCCCCCGCTGGAGCTCTTATGCATGTCTTGGACCCAGCCCCTTGCTGCTGTGGTTCTGGGGGTGGCCTGGTCTGCAGCACGTGCTTCATTAGAAGACTGGGTCCTCCTGACAAGCAGAGCATTGGCCCTGGGTCCTCACACTGACTTTAATATTGTTAATAAGCGCGTTTCCAGTGATCCCTGCTCCCTGATATCTGGCATATTAACAAGTGAGAGCTGCTAGGGGAATAGAAACCAGAATTATACAATCAGAAATCATATTTGAGGGAGGATCCTTTCCTTCTTGCAATTGCAAGCTGGCTTTTTTATTGTAATAAGAAACAGAAGCCATGAAGAGCTCCGCCCTCCCGGGCACGCAAGAAAAGGGGTGTCTCAGACACAGGAGCTCACCTCCACAGTGAAAACGTTGAGGAGCAGGAAGCCTTTGTTTGTTTGAATTCTGGGAGCAAACTCTACCTGCATGTTCTGATGAGGCAGAAGGAAACGATCATAAGGCATGAATGACTGAAAATGACTTGTATACGGGCACAGATAAACGACAACGACAACACAGAAACAAAGCCCATCGTGACACCCTGTACGAAGGAGAGATTTTGGAATTTTTTAAGACTCTGTAACTGACACCCCACCTTTGTCTGAGAGATTTCTCTTTTCGAATTTCCACCTGTGCCATTTTTATGCGTGGGTCCATGTGCACATTTTAGGAAAACAACCCAAATCTTAGAGACATGATATCAACCTGTGTGACTGCATTCATTGCAAAATGCACGCAAGATAGCACAACCTGGCAAGGTCACGTCATCTCTCTTGAACAAAGGCCAATTTTTCACTCACCAGAGCCGCCAGAGGCCAGGCTCTTCAAATCTTCAGGTTCAAACTCCTGTTTATTTGGGTATGGCACCAAACGAAACATTCTCTTTATGTTCCAGCAGTTTCTGGAAAACCAGCTGTTCTAAATTTGGTTTAAAACATTTGTTAAAGTCACCAATAAATGAGAGAGAAGGAACCGGGCTGGCTTTGCAATAGGAAAAGCTCTCAAGTTTCCTTAAACAAGACAGGCCTTCCTTCTAGTTCGGTTTTATATTTGAGGCTGTCTTTGGGGGATTGTTTCCATCCAGGCCCGGGGGGAGGGCTTTTTCAGCCCACGTCCTTCTCTCAAGCGACCCCAGCATTTATAAACCAGAGCCAAGAGGGAGGGCTGTTTCCAGCAGACCTGGGGACCCAGGTCGGCTGAGACCTCTGGGGTGAGGCACTGGAGGAGCTAGGGACGCTGGGCCAGCTGGGCGGCGTGGACGGAACTGTCAGCCCCCCACCCCCAGTTCATGTGCACAGGTCCCGAGGTTCAAGAACATTCCCACAGAGAGTGTGACTCAGTGGGTTCCCAATGAGCAGTGGTGGGAACAGAAATTCTCAAGTGAGGATCCCTTCCAACAGTGTAGTGAAATCTTTAGTCTGGAAAAAACCCTGGCCTCCTCCTGGACTCAGCAGAGCCTAGAACAGCAGGACCCTCTCCCTCTGAGACCCCGAGACCCCCACCAATGATTCGCAGAGAGCTTGGGCTCAGGCCTCCATCCACGCAGAGGCCGGCTCTGAAACTCTCCTTCCAGGGCACGGTCAGTAACAGGTGAATATACCCTGGGCACGATCCTTGCATCCCTGGACCTTCCTGTAGCTCAGAACATGGAGCAAAATCACAGCCTTTCTGCAAACAGTAGAGAATCTGAGCTAAACATGTCTCCAGAAGTAAAATTTCTGAACGACAGTAGGTTCTTTCTCCTACCAAAGGAACGCGCACCATAAGATCCCAGGACTTGTACGAAAACCTGTGGTGATTCACCAGGAGCTGCACAGAACACCCACTCCGCCTTACATCCCGCCTGGACTGTCCTTCCTCCCTCCTGCAACCAGCCACACCTTCCTTCTGACGGGGCCCCGATGGGTCTAATTTCTCAGGTGTTCCGATCTGCCTTGACCCCAGCGCCCCATCCAGACAGAGGGCCCTGCATGACCTCTTCCAGGGACGGCCCTCCCCTCACCTCCTAGACCGTGAGCCTCTCTCAGGGACCAGGGCCCGGTGGGTCCTGCTGGAACCAGGCCAGGCGTTCTGCCCGTGTGGGACTCGCCAGCGGGTGTGGGTGAGTGGACGCGATGGGGAAGCCCTCTGCCAAATCCCACATCAGAGGTCTCCAGAGCGAAAACACTTCTTCACACGACGTGATAATATGTCACAGCGCAAAAACGTTTTCCAAGATCCAGAGAGGTGTGGAAAGCGAATGCTGAACGCAAGCCAGAGCCATATTGCAGCCCTCTTGACATTTCCAAAATAGTGACCAATAAAAGTTGCTATTTATGTGTGCCCTACTGGTGACACTATTAAATCTTTTGGCTGTACTGTTCGGGGAAGGTTACGGGTTGAAAACAGTGTGAACTGGAACCGTGTCTAAGTTGGAATTTTATCTGGCACCGTTTGGCTTAAACTTGGATTGCTAACCTTCAGGTTTGAGTCATACTGGAATTATTCAATAGAGGGCTGACTGCTGTGTGGCATTTTTAAAAAGTTTATATGAAAAAAATGAGCATGAGAGAGGAAGAAAAGCTTGGGCATGCTGCCCACACATGTATTTTGTTTGGAAAGAACCATTCTCCCAACTTGGGGGATAAAAAGAGATCTAATTTATTAGCATTTCAAAAATCGTCATGGCCACAGAATGGGTAAACAGGGCGATCATGATTAATCTAAATTGAAAAGGCATATTTTGTTTATTAGGTCCCTCAACTATCCCAGCTACATTTTTTGTAGTAGTTCAGATTTTTTTTTCCCTCCCTACCCTTCAGAAGTGACAGAGAAAAATCTATTTCTTGGCTGAAGTAATCTCAGATAAATTAATATCATTTTTCATATAAATTTGTTTGGGGAAACTTGAAACTGTAGCATAACCTATTGATTTCATTATTTGAATTAAGTTTAAGAAATCCTACAGCTGTTTGCTGTCAAAATTTAAACCTAGTGTCCATTTTCAGCAGGGTACTTAATACACATTTCACCTGGAGGCTCGCTGGTGTTTCAGTGTAACACTGCACACTCCGGGAAACAGGCTCGGAGCTCCTCTGAGGCTTAATAGCATCAGAAAGGCTAACAATTAGCAGTTTTGTTTTCCTGGGCTTGAAAGTTTTTCCTGGGCTGCTTCCAAAAATTGTGTTCCTCGTTTTTGACCTTTTCGGAGTTTGGAATCAATGAACCACATTGCCTTCCATAAGAGTGTCAAGCGCAGAATAAAAAATGGCTTCACATCATTTTTCATCACGGCCAGATGAGGTCTGAGTGGAGGAACAAGGAACAGGAAAGAGAGAACATCTGAAAAATTGGCTCTTGGAGCTGGAATGTGATTCTGCTCGAAGGGGCCACTTTTTTTTTTTTTTCCGCCTTTCTTTCCAGAGCAGGCAGGTTGTAGACAGATCTGGGTCTTAGCCTGCCACCCCAGGGGCCCCAATGTCAAGAAACAGTGATAGAACTCCACTCATTTATGCAACATCTGTAACACATATAGCAAATTATTAATAGCTCGATATGCCAATCTGCCACCGCACATTTCTGACATCGTAGGGGCCGGGAGCACAGAACTTTTGCAGCTCAGAGATGAAAACGGCGCTCTGGGTACAAATCCAACACAGGTGCTTGGAGTCGACGTCCCTGAAAGGGAGCATCACGGACGGTTTTGGGGGGACACAGAACGGCCGCGCTTCCAGCTCAGCGGAAAGGTTGATGTGTGGTGGACACCGGTATTATTTATACCGTTGTGTCACTTGCTGCTGATGTCTGTGATGCCGACAGTGCTGTGAAGAGCCAATTACGCCTCTTGCATCAACGGAGGGGACTGCGGAGGACCGGGGAGTGGAGGCCTTTTGCTTACAAAGAAAACAAAACTGAAGCCACGGCACAGATCAAAGCCTGTGGCAAGTGGGAGCTGCTTGACATTCACCACATGCCATCCCCTCATTATTAGCCGCCACTCCAACTTTCTGAGACACAACCTCCCTCCTCCCCCTGCAAACCTTCACCTTGCTTTTTTCCTTTTCTTTCTTTCTTTTTTAAATCGATAACAGAATCTCATGTTCATTGCTTACAAATTAACACACAGCAAACATCCTTGTTGTATTTCATTTTTTTTCTCTGAGAATATCACCATTTGAAGTTCTTAACTGTCTGCATCCCGTATCCCTGCAGAGGTACGCAGACGGACCCTGTTTTGAGCGTGAGTTGCTCGGCGTCTGCAGACGTAGAGGCTAAGCCTGACCTCTCTGCTGTGATATTAGAGCTATTTCCCCTCGATTTCAAGTCTGCCTCAAAGGCATGGTTCCCAGGCACTTGGGGCTGAGAAAGTGAGGATGGTGAAATCAGCTCAAGAGAACCACACCCCGGTCCCCAGTTTCCACTCTCTGATGGGGATGCACCCAACACCTGTCCACAAACCATTAATGGATGAGGCAGAACGCAGTGATGTGAGGGGAGGCCAGCGTGCCTCCAACCCTGGCAGAAAGAGGGCAGTATGACAGCTAGTCTCATCTGTTTACATCTGCAGTAGCTGCTTAGAGTGCCCTCCTCCCTGATGAGTCGTTGTAATCTGTCACGGGTGGGGGTGGGTGGAGAACGCAGAGCCCATCATTCCCGGGTCTGGGCATGCAGGCGAAGGTGAGGTCCCCCACCAAGAGCTCTCCCAGTAGGGCAACTGTGGGGGAAGCACGTCTGCCAGATTTTTCCATTACTCCTGGTAGCCTATCCAAACTGAGCGTGAGGGTCTCAGCTTGAGTCCGTGGCCACCGGCACACAGCCGTCCTAGCCCATCTCTGGTCGGAGAGAGTGCACCGAAGGGAAAGCAGAAGGAAAGCCTGCCCCTTGCCAGCTCTGAGGGCCAGATGGGAGATAAGGCTGCAGAGCGGCTCTAGGAGATGTCTGTGTCTTCATCCCTGAGAAGTGCAGGGACCTCGCGGGAGGCAGAGATCTTAGCTAGTTTAGGCTACTATAACAAAAGTACCACAGACTGAGTGGCTTATCTAACCAAAATGTGTTTCTCCAGTTCTGGGGGCTGGAAAGTCCAAGATCAAGGTGCTGGCAGCTCTGGTGTCTGGTGAGGCCCTCTTCCCCGCTCGCAGACAGACACCTTCTCACTGTGTCATCACATGGCGGAAGTTGCTGGAAGCTTTCCAGGGTCTCTCTCATAAGGGCACGGACTCCCCTCATGAGCCTCCGTCCTCTCGGCCATACCACCTCCCAAAGATCTCAACTCCTCACACCAGACCACTGGGGATTGGGTTTCAATGTATGAATTTGGCAGAATAAAAAACTATCAGTCTGTTGCAGAAAAGCCTCCTGCCCTCCGCCTTGTTTGGAGCCCTGGCCGGGAGCTGCCAGGGACCCCGTGGCTCAGTACCTGCTCGGCACCAGCAGGAACCAAGTGGGGCCAAACCTCCAGACTCAGACAACCTCACCGCGACGGCCACACTTGGCGAAGCCCAGATGCTCCAGAGACCACACAGACTGTGGGGTCCTGGTCAGGGCCGCGAATCTTCACATCACTTCCATCTACAGACCCCGAGTGGAAGGGAGAGGAGGGGGAGGGCAGCCTCCGAGCGATGGGCCCTTCTCCAAGAGCGGGTGAACGGCCTAAGGGGCTCCTTTAAACCACAAGGTCTGAATTAACTTAAAACTGAGCTGGTAACTTGCCGCGTCCCCCACCCCCACTAATCAGTGCATGAGGGGTGATGAGCAACACCATGTTACTTACAAATAAAAGAAACTGATTTATTTTACAAATAAAAGAATCCTCTTCACAGGGATTGTAATGTGTCAGATTCCCGGGAAGCTTCACAGTCGAACGAACTACGGACTTGTTCACTCTAGTTCCTTACTCCCCGTGTGGAAACACCGACACGGGGGAGATTCTCTTAGGAAAACTGTCAGAGCCCCTAGAACACGTGGGGGTACAGGGTTCCTCTGTGCTGACAGCCAGAGGCCGGGGCTCCTCTGAGCAGTCAAAGCTACAGGGAGAGGGACACTCTGTTCAAATGCGTCTTGAAAACAGATGTGTGCCCGGCCCTGTACAGTTTTGGCAAAAAGTGAAAGTACCCTTGAGGAGACCGTGGGCTGGGGAAGACAGAGGCATCAAAGAGAAGGCTCGGCGGACTGACCCTGGAAGACAGGGCTTTTCTTACGTTAAGGGGAGAAAATTCCATTTATTGGCATATTGTGTGGCATGATTTACTTGAATTTATTGCATATGTAAATATATGCATGTTTATTTAAATATATGATTACTTTATTTCTAGATTATAACTAGAATTTCCTTTGCACCCTTTCTTCTGTTTCAAGACATAGATACATATGTACATACCCCCTATATATGTGTGTGTGTGTGTGTGTGTGTCTGTATATAAACATTTACATTGTTTCATTTTCTTCCTTTATATTTGCTGCTTTGACCAAGTTACTGGCCCTTCCTTCTCCTGCTGACAATGCGGACATTGGCTCCGTTTGTATTTAACCGTCGGTCACCTTCTGTGCTGGGCATCTTGGGCTGCCCCCCAGCCTGTCTCCTTTCCTGTGCTGTGTGTCCGGTGGCTGAGCTGGCTGGACTACAGCATCAGGCTTCTTTGCTCCAGGACCTCTGGTTGGCTCTGCGCAATGGGAGCAATGGCCGAAAATTGGAAATTGGAGGGAGAGGTGCAGATGCTCCACGGATGGGTTCCACACACGCCACTTGCAGCTGCCCAAGGGCAGCTGGAGTCCTTTGAGGAAAGATCTCCGCTCCTGCCAGGAAGCACCCTCCATAGGTTGGAGACTCTGTTCTCCCAGCTCTGTGTTTGGCCCTGTGTCCTGCTAACCCTGTTCCCTCGTCCTTCACGTCTGGACTGGGGAGCAGCACGGGAGTTAGCCTTCCCCGGGGCCCTGCGTATCCATGCTTGTCCCTCATCGGACATCTCTCAACGTTCCCACTTTGAGTATGCCCTCTGTTCCCTGCTGAGCTGGCTGAAATCCTCCCTTTCTTTGGAAACCATCACCAGACAAATATTTCTCTAAAGCGATCTGAAGACAGACTCTACGTCCTTCCCCGAAAGATATTCTAGCCCTCCCTCTCTTCTGTGACCCTCCATTGCTTCCACTACCCTCTCCTCCCAAGATGAGGCCCTGGGAATGACTTATTTCCCCCTTTCACAGCTCCCACTGGCTCCTGGGTTTGCCAGGTAATTTATTACTTTATTTCGAGATTATTATTAGAATTTTCTTTGCACTATGTCTCTTCTGTTTCAAGAAGCTCGTGCGTCTCCAGACAATCTCCCATCACTCACTTAGATTTAACCTCCTGGTACAAGATGCGTCTGGCAGCTGCTTCTTTTTCTTCATCACCCCCCACCTGCAGGTCTCTGTTTTGATGTGTCCATTTGAACACAACATTTTTACAAAGCAGCAGTTACAGTAATTGTTTTGGATCAGTAAGAGTAATCCTATTGTTCATAATCTATTAGGAAGAAACCCCTCACTCAGTGTGGAGAGCACGAGCCTGAAGCAAGCTACTTGTCACCCCCCTGTGCCCCAAACTGCCAAGTTAGAATATCTTAATTGAACACTAGGTGCTGTTGGGATCGTCACATTTTGGGGTCTGGACACTTGGTGTGAACGTGGCCCAGACATTTTGAGGAGACGTCTCCCTGAGGACCGGAGTTGCTCTGCAGTTGCCTTTGATTTGTTTAGTTCATGCCACGGCTAGAAGGTGAAATTATCTTTCATTTTGGGAGATGATGGTGAATGGATTTTTTTTTAAAGATTTTATTTATTTATTTGACAGAGAGAGAGATCATAAGGAGGCAGAGAGGCAGGCAGAGAGGGGGGGGAAGCAGGCTCCCTGCCGAGCAGAGCCCGATGCGGGGCTCAATCCCAGGACCCTGAGATCATGGCCTGAGCTGAAGGCAGAGGCTTTAACCCACTGAGCCACCCAGGCGCCCCGGCGAATGGATTTTTAAAGCATTATTTGGTGGTATTTGGCTCGAGAAAACACGCACACGCACACACACGCGCTGTACTCTGTTTCAGAGTTTGGGTGCGGTTTTGGAGGATTCTCAATACTATATATCATTTCTCTTGCCTGGTTTAAAAGGCCAGGTTCAGGCGACCCGAGAGAGCAAATATGTCATGGAGACACGCTCCTGGATGGCGTTGCGGCCATTGTCAAGTTCACACCGCTGTGCTACGATCCCACCCTGCATCCCTTTCCCCTCACCTTTCAGAGTATTCCTGGGGAGACATCCCCGCTCTGCGTGCTCTGCGCCCCGAGGATGGATGTGTGCCCACGGCACTCGTGACTCTCGCTCCTTGGCTGAGTGCAGACTGCCCGCCTTTGATGAATGAAGCAGGGACCAGGTCTTCAAAAGCCTCACCACAAAGCATGCTGTTCAACCTAATCACAATTTACAAGGTAAATAACTGACCAAGTTAAAAGTCTCCTGCCTAGGAGCATCGATGGGCGGTGGTGAACAGCCCGGACATCTCACTGACCAGGAGCGCCCCTCTTGCTTTTCTGCCTGAGATGGGTCCACCCACCTGCAAAGCGGGGTCACAGCTCCTGCGCCCGCAGCCCGGAAGCATCCCCAGCATGGGCTTCCTCTCCCATCTCGCAGCTTGTGGCCAAGCTGTGTGGTAGCAAAGGTGCCGGGAGCACATTCCACTTGCACGGCTGTTACTTCTGTGGCCGGTGGTCCGAGGGTTCCGCGGAACAGCAACTGGGATCCTGTCCTGTTTTCTTCACCGGGAAAGGGGTGGCTCTGAAGAGTGGTTTTTTTTCTGTCACTAGTTTTAGATTTCAATGAGATGACTGAAGCACTGGTTCATTCCTTAGAAATGATTTGACTACAACGCAATGGTACAACACAAGTGCAAATGTGACCAAGAGAAGTGATACCATGTGACATAAAATGACACAGCATTGGGGGCGCCCGGTGGGGACTGAAATTCACCAGGGGGATATTATCAAGATGAACTCCATCCTTGCAACACTGCAGACTTTCAGAATGCCAGGGGGTTGCTGCAAATTCCTCATCACTCGTAGAGTTCACATTTGTGCAATGGACACAAATAAAATTGCACAACTATATTTCTCCCGAAACCACGTTTTTATAGCCAGCACGCACTCTCTGGGGATCTGTGGACCCCAGGCACGGGTGCAAAGAGATCGTGCTACCCACAGCACCCTGTTCAGCTCACAGACTTCAGACTTGCCCCTCTGTTGGGGCCGTCCAAGGTCGTCAGCCTGCTGGGCCTGGGGTTCTGGAAGCCACGCTGGCCCCGGGATTCTGGAGGCCACGCTGGCCCCGGGATTCTGGAGGCCCACGGTGCTGCTGGGGGACAGCAGGGCTGACTCCGTCTCTACACATCAGGAAGTTAGATAAGTTTTCTTATCTCTTCCCAGCTATCAAATGTGACTCATCTCTGCATGTTTCCTCTTGGAAATTCCTCCTGATAGAATATCACTTCTCTGGCAGAGCTTTTGGCCACCACTCAGAGTTCTTACAACCGACCTCTGAGGTTCTTATGCCTGTTATTTGACTTTTCCTAGTCGAATCCCGAGCAAAAACTACAAAAGATTTGGTACTTTAATAAATACGAGCACATAGTCCAATATCATTGTCCTGTGGACAGAAAAAAAAATGACAATATATCTAAACGATATATGGTGTTTGCCTAAATCCTTTGGAAGTGTCCGCCGTAGCATACAGAATATTCGGTTTCCTTTTGGATTGTAGATTAAATTGGAAACCTGTTTCTTATATTAAAATGACTCCAAGGGAAAAAAAGAAGAATTGTGTTCTCTTGTAAAACTTAAGTCACTATGGCATTGCCAAAATGATGAGAATGACCTGGAGAAGGCCCTTATTTTCTTACATCCCCTTACTCTCCAGAATCCTAAGCTACATTCCTCCCCAACCTTCAACCCTGACCCTACCCTGACCAAGGCCACCCAGAGTTGGGTCTCCAGGTGACACGTGCCACCCAGGCTCCGAGCAGGAAGAGACGGGGCTGCAGAAGACCCCTTCTGGACAAGGTCCTGGGGCAACTGTGACATCAGCCAGAGAAGAGGAAGAGGTAGGAGAGGAGCTGAAGGAGGGAGAGATGTGGAAATGAGGAGGGCCTGACGGAAGGCCAGGGAAAAGTCTCTGGATTGCTAAACATTCCCCGTGGTCCCCAGCATCCTGGAAACCCGGCCCAGCATCCAGAAGGGAACATCACAAGTGGGAGAAAGCTCGGCTCCGTGCTTTCTGGATCCCGCTTGAGCTTTTTCTGACACATTATCTGGTTTGTCAAAAAAAACCATTTTTATTCCATGAGAAAGAAAAACTTTGGCAGAATTGTTTAAATTATTAAGACTCAGTCCAGCAGTTTCCAAGGGCTTTTGAACTTAAATTCTTTTACAGTTTTATAATCTAGTTCTTTTGGAAACCTCTCTGAATGTTCTCCCAGTATAGGAAAATAATGGATTACCATTTCAAGATGTTTTTATGACAAGGTGACTTCCTCCCGGAGCTCGAAGTAAATTATGAGGTTGAAAATCTTGTTGCATCATGAAAGCTCTAATATTTCATGTTCATATGGAGTGCTTTACAATTTTCAAACTCCATTTCGTACTTTTTTCATTTCATCCTCCCAAACACATGAGGGGAGGTGGGAAACATACCGCTTTTTGCCACATAGATAAGAAATTAAGAGTCTAATCAACCAAGTGTCTTGCCAGGGTCCCTCGGGTAATAGGCCTCTGTTTTGGGGTCAGTGCTCTGCCCACTAGCCATTGCCCCAATTCCTAATATTTGTCCCACAACTCTCAGTGGAGACACAAGCTGAGAGCTCTTCATCCAGTCCCTTATGTCAGAGACAAGGACTCCAAGGGCCAGAAATCCCTGGGACCACTACTGGGAGCACCTGGCCAGTGGCTTATAGAATCTCAGGAATCCAGACCCAAGCTCCAAGGCCACGGGACATCCAGAGTCTCAGATCCCTGCTGTACCCCACCACTCTGATCTCTCCTTCCCCTGAGAACAGTGGCATGTCGACAGAGACATCAGTTTTAGTACGCTTGGAGATCAATATCATGCCTGGAAATCATCCTTGCTCTTTTCCTGTCTTTCCTCCAATACCTTAAAAAAAAAGCACATCTAGGTTGTGACGTCCATTGTAAAAATTCCAGCCTCTCTTTAGTCAGGGAGGAAGAGGCCAAGTCAATAACCTTAGACCCAGGTTGAGGACAAGCTCGTCTGTGACTGGTAGTGGGTTGGGGGTGGTGGGTTCTAAATTTCCATCCAGCCACTGGCGGCTTCAGGTATCAAAGAGAGGAGACGGGGGCAGTGGAATCAGTAAGAGAGAGTTGGTCCTTGGGCTTTTCAGAAGGTTGGTCCCTGATTTTTTTCCCATTCCCTTTTACCTTTCCTTGTCCCAGAACTACTTATAATCAGCAGCATGTTTGCAGAAGCAAGATTTTTAACAGTGCAGAAAAAGGTAGTACGACCGTGCAGAGCATTACGAATTCCCATTACTTTAGTTTAGACTATGAGAAAAATGAGGGCATATAAGACTGTATTAGAGAAAAAGATGTAATATTCTATTACTGGGTTTATAGCTATATATAAAATCCTAGTACACTGCTTCCAGCCTCCCATCCTCCTCTGTTCAAGCCACTAATAAATGGTGAATTCCTTTAGTTTAAAGATTGTGACTCTCACCTTTAAGCTTTCATAGCTGTTGGAAGGGAGAGAATTAGAGCTACACAACCCCATCTATTACTTTCCAAAAGGAAAAAGAAACCCACAAAATTTAAATCTTTTGCAAAGAAGAGGAAAATTTATTTAATGAGTATGACATCCGTAAATATCTTCTCTCTCACGGCTAACTGTGCCTTGGCTTAGAAAGGGCGATAAGAACACACGGGGGCTGCCGTGCTGAGTGGACAGAGCTTGAAGAGGAACCCACCATGGTCGACTCCCACGTAGGAGGCAGGGGTCTGGGCCAAGGCCACCCAACACCACTTGCTTGTTGCAAATAAGGCCCTTCAGCGGTACCAAACAAATGAGACCGCCAAGAATTTTTTTTTTCTTGTTCCTAACTTTCCCATAAAAAGATTCAGGTAAATGTAGCATGACGAGCCAATTTAAGCCAATTTCAAAGTTATTTGAGTAATTGGTTATTAAGATAACAGTCTCAAATTTCAATTCAGCAATTATTGTCTTAAAGACACAGTCCCGGGCATCAGGAGAAAAGTAGGTATTTTAAAGTGAAAGAGTCCTGGTTTCCTGGGGAGAAAGGCATCCCCATGAGCTCAACCTAACAATGAGAGCATTTCCCTCCATGTTCACAAGGAGGAAGTTTCCAGAATACAGCAGAATGGTGCTTCTGAACACAGGGACAAAAATGGCACTCCTCAAGCCTTGATCATTATGAAGACCCACGATCACATGCACTCACACTCACACTCACACGTGTGCACGTGTGACTGGGTCCTCACCTTAAGCTGAGACCCACAGAGGGACTTCCTCCCATCCCCCAGGAAACAGCAATGCAGGCTCATGCGAAGTGTCCTGATGGAAAAGATGGTTTTGGCAGAGGTTCTTGGTGGACGGCCAAATTTGCCTTTCTAATGATGGGTGGAATTACCTCCAAAAAGCCTTACGGTAAAGAAATACAAAATGCTCAGCTGATTCCCAGTCAATCAACCCCCTAGGATGGATGTCCATGACCAGTTATTACCAGCTACTAGATAATCACTAAGCCCAGGCTGCAAGGGACCTGCTTGGAGGCACTGGTTGTTCAAAGGTTATTCAAAACAAGAGGCCATTCTTGATGCTGGAGAGAATGAGGGAAGACGCACATTCAAGAAACAGTGACCTTTTGAAGAGCACAGAGTGATAGCAAGAATTATCACCGTGGGAAGCAGGGCCTGAGCATCTCCAGGGTGCCAGGTTTGGTGTCTTAAATGACTCTCCTCATGTGCAGAGATCATGGGGGGAAGGGATTTTAAGGAGAGGCATCTCTACTTAAAAGGTCCCACATGTTGCAGGGACCACGGGCTTTGCAAGACAGCCTCCGCTTCACTCAGATGCCAGGCTCCTCATCACCAGCCTGGAACGTCCCTGGTGTCTTTATCTTAAGAGACTATTTCGGGGTCAAGCAGGCAGGCGTTTTCACATTTGTATCCATTCATCCATTGACCCAGTGTACAAACATTCAAATGGGCGGGCAAGGCTCCTCTGAATTAATAAGGAAGGCCTGCAACAAAGAAAAGTATTTAGAAAATGAGCAAAGACAATTAGTCTATTCCATTTTGAAAGTCAGTTGCGATGGGAATAGCTCCCTGGTCACAGTAAGTCCGGGGCTGTCAGTGGAAGAAGCTGGCCTTGCCTCCTCCTGGTGGATTGCTAGGGCCACAGTGCATTTCACAGGGCTCCCCAGGCTCTGTTTCAGACCTCCTAGTGAGGGGGAATTTTAGGGGAGTAAATCAAGAAGTAAACCTTCTTCTGCTGTGCGGAAGAAGGGACTGTCTTTGTGCCAAAATGCACAGGGATGACCCAAATATGTCTGCTCTCCGAGTGAGTGTCTTCAGGAGCCGAGCTGAGCACCCGGACTGCGGACCGGAAGAGCAGGAAGAGGACAGGGTGTGATGCTGTCCCGCATGCCCTCCATCCTGCCCCAGAAAGAGGGCCGCATTTGTCAGCAGAGAACATTCTATTCAGGCAGGCAGTTTAAACAAAAGTGGAGGTTCCCAGTCGATTTCAAACCTTGCAAGTCTATGTATCCATGTGTTGCCTTCACTATTCTCCTCAATTTACATCTTTTGGAGTTTCTTCTGTCCCAGACAGGGATCCCACCGTGTGAATTGTAAGACAGATATTTCCTGAGGAAGGGAGGTTGTCAGTGGCCCACACTCTGGTCAACGGTCAGAAATAGAAAAGATGCAGCCAGTTGTTTGAGAGGATCTGGTCCTTACAACTTACATCTCCTTTTTAGAAAACAGTGCCTTAGCAGGATATGAGTATCACTGTCCCTCAAATATCATCTCTTTACTGTATTTCCAAACTTTGGTTGGCCACACAATCATTTTGTTCAGTCTTACGGAGAGCAAGGCTGATCAAATGAAACACACCCAATTCCAAAGGGACCAGGACAACAGATGGGGTCCCATCTCTCCTGTGTCCTGTGGCCCTTGGAAGCGGTCCATGGAGTCCTTAAATCCCCACAGACCCGTTACAGAAAACTTTCTACAGAAACCCCATTACAGTGCCCTCTTCTTCTCAATAGTGAGGACACCTTTCTCCATAAGAGGAAGCGAGTTTGTCCTGACCATGGAGGAAACAGCAGAGCTGGGCTCAGGTCTCAGGTAACCAGCCGGGGCTCCAGGTCTATGTCGCTCCTGCACCTTGTCACCAGAGTTCAGGAAGCAGCATGCAGGCCAAACTTCCCAGCATTCAGCCCTGTCACCGCTTTTGTACCCACTCTCTCAAGCAAGCCCACCCAAGCCCATGGCACTCATGAATACCTCTCTTCCAGTGACTCCCAAATGGCTATCCCCTGGCCTCTGGGAATAAAAGTACTCAGGTTTGTAGAAACTTTTACAGGACACTCACATAGAGTATCGCATAGGAACCTCATTCGATGTCTGGGTTTGGTTTTATTCTCATTTCCAAAAAAGGAACAAAATGGCCCGAAGAGAGATGTTCCAAGACATGCTGGGGGTCCCCTGGGGTAGCTTGGAATCAGCCTGGTTCTCTGGCACCTACGGTCTGATTTCATCTGCCTCAATGCTCAGCTTCTGTGTTGAGTGAAGTCAGCCTCAGCATTACTGGAGGTGGAGCCCAAAACTCTGTCCAGGGAAAGAGGAAGATGGCCTGCCTGTTCTCTGCCAGACCTTCCAGAACTCTCCCTGCTCCTCAGACTGGTGCAGCAGGCTCCCTGTACCCAGCTCAGTGCCCCGCATCCCTGCAACAGACCTCTGGGAGAATGCGGGGCACCCGCCTCGGCCCCCCACAGACTCTGAGCCGCCTATGTTGAGTTGAGGTCCAACTCTTTGTCAGTCACCAGAAAGCAGTGTATGGACACAAGGAGAAAAACAGCAACAAATTCGTCAGTCGTGTCAAGAGTATTTATCAAACAACACACAGTAGCGTAAACAATATACGATGAATAGCAACGTGTCCCTAAATTAATGGAACACCAACAAAAAGTGAATGTTACATAAATAGAATCACACAATATCTAATCTTTAGGATTGGCTTTTATTCACATGGCATAATTCTCTGAAGATACACCCAAGCAGCTGGGGGGGCCAACGGTTTCTTCCTTTTTTACTTCTGAGTAATATTCCCTTATATGGGCATACCAGCCTGCTGTAATAATTTACTGCTTGAAGGACATAAAATGCACATGACTGACACAAAAACTGCCATTTTCAGGACAGCGTGCCCGCACAGGAGCCTGGACAGTGGTTCAGTGCACCCCACGCCCAGAACACGGGCCCCTGGCCCCACGATGCTCTGGGTAGCACCATGGACAGCACATTCGTCTTTCAGCCATCCTGTGTCCCGTGTTCGTTAAAACAGACCAGATGAGGCCATTTTCCTATATTTCACAAATTGTCCTCACTTCTGTGGCTCAGGCTGCAAGAGAGGAAAAAAACCCAAATGGAACACATCAAGTAATATGATCATAAGGTTTAACATGGGTTACTTTTAAAGTATGGGGAAAGAAGATTATCAACTTTTTATTAAAAACATTTACCATCTCCACAGAGAAATATGGGGCAAAGGAAGGACAAATGGTATCAGGTTTGGCAAAAAGGAGTTAATATCCTGTAAATTAGAACTCCTGGAATATTTTAATTATGAAAAGAGAAGGTGATCCAGTCAGCCTTTATTCCAATAGCGCAAACTGGGCCTTTAAATTATTAAGTTCTAAAAATCGTTCTCTTTTTCCCAGTCTCTCATGTGCTTTTAAACTAATTCTCGGCATTAGTGTATTTGGCTCTAAGTTGGGTATGCGCTCGGCCTGACAGCGCTCGAAAGTGCCAAGGCATAAAGTTTGTAGCTCACCAGAGAACGCTCCATTGGTTTCCCATTTGTTTAAAGTTAGACAGTCTCCTTCTAATTGGATTCAATTACCGGTGGTTACAGGGTCTGTAAGAACACAACAGGCTTCTGGGGTCTCGAGGGCGCTTGCCCGAGGTCTAGCTGGGTCTCCCAGATCTGAGGAGTTCCTGCCACACAGGGTGGAGAGTAAGATGTGTCCCTTGTTCTGCACCCCAGGCCTCTGACTGCTGTCTGCTGAATTTCCTGTGCATGATGGAGAACTGAGAGCAACCGTGTCATCGTCTGCTCCGGAGACTAGGGGACAAGATGCAAAGGCATGAGAATATGGATGGCCCATCAACGGGAAGCCCAACGGAAACAAAAACTGAGCCTCTACAACGCATAAAGCTCTTGCCAGTGCAAAACCAGTATTATATAGAGTGTCTGGTGGCTCACTTCTGCTCTTACGGCTTATTTCTGATTCTGTCGGAGCAGTTCTGTCTGAATGGACGAGACTGGCTGTTATGATCAGTGACAGAAGCAGGGACCCATACACGTCAGGGGAGTGCACTTCCAGAACTAATGTCAGCGGTGTCCCTTTGAAAGCCAGAGGGGAAGCAGACCCAGGATGGGAGAAAATAACCCTAAAGATAACCCCGAGAGGCCCAGAGAGAACAAGCCAGAGCAGACTGAAAGTCAGTGTCCCAGCGGATTATTCTGCAGACAACAAAGGCTCTGCCACACCCAGCGCCAAAGGGCTGTTGGGTTCTGGGAAGAACAAGGCAGTCGATGCAGCTTGTCTGCTGGGGTCTTACCAGAGGCTGCTGGTTGTGACCAAAGCAGAAAGAAAGCCGCTGCCCTCCCTCCTACTCCAGAAGCTGTTGGGATGTGGCCCTCTGGGAGGACACGACCCTGCCGCAGACACACAGCCCTGCTAGAGAGACATGATCCCCCCAGAGGGACATGGTCCAGTTACAGAGACACCCTCTGTGGCCTCCTCAGGAGACACCCAGAAGGCACCAGTCTGACGGCCAGAGAAGGGGACAGGGGCTGTAGTGTGGTGGGTGCAGCCTCAGCGGGCAGCGATGCTCCCACCTGCTCCGAGGCAGTTGCCACCAGCACCCCCTGTCCTAGGACGTTCAGGACAGTGAAGCGGGATGGTTGCAGCCTCAGACTCCTCTTCTGCCATTGGATGGACATAAAACTTTCCTCAATGGGAAGGGAAGCCCCCAAGTGAACTGTCCTGGGCACAGTTCCCTTGGCACTTGCTCAAACTGGAACTTGCTTACGGGCCAACATCCTCTCTGCTGAGCAGCATGTCAAAGGAAAGGAAAGGAGGCAAGGAAAGCCCTGGGGGACCAATTGAGCGCTCTCAGAGTCTTCCCAATGCTGTGGCAGGACCTCGGGGATGCCACCTTCTACAGCCAGCTGCCTGACACGGGAAGGCCCGTCTCCACGTTGAGGCTCCAGAGGCCCCAGGTGAGCATCTGACCCAGGGGACTGGATCCCTAGGAATCTGAGGACACGGGGGTGGGGGGGTCATGGTGATCCAGCAAAGCCGCATATGGTCCAGGCATCCCAGGAACCCCAGGGGCATCGGATGGAATCTGAAGAGGAAGCGCCGCGGATGGGGAAGCCAGAGGCGTCTGTGTGCTGAGCCTGAGCAGAACCACGGAGGGGGCTGGCGCCTGGGCCCCACGGTTCCGCATCCTGAGGACCCAGCCCCTCTCACTGCAGCCAAGAAGGCTCCTCCGTCCCACCCCAGGTGCCATTCCAGAAACAACACCCACCAGCTCCTGGGCCCTGGGGCCAGAATCCTTACCCACACCCTCTAATCTCACCGAGTAACCCTTTCTTTAATATTTAAATAAAGATTAAAGTGTTCAGTATTTTAAGCGATGAGATGTCCAGGGTCTCCCAGCAGTCAAGCCCGTTGCAGGGGCTCCCTACTTCCAAGTCGTTCCAACAAGGACGCAGGTGATGTCGACGAACGCCTGCCACAGAGACGGTGGGCCCAGGGCCCCCGCCACGTCCTCCTCTTTCTCTACCCGCACCGGAGCTGGGATGCTTCACACCAGCGGCTGCAGGGAGGGGCTGCCCGTGTCTCCCAAGAAGCACCCCAGTCGCAGGAGGCCAGCTGTATCCAGGGTCGCTCTCACAGCCTGGCGCTTGGGGCTCGGCTGCTGCTGGGGGCTAATGAGTCCCTGGGGGTCTGAAGAGTCAGTGCCCTGCCGGAAGCAGGCCGACCCAGGGGGAGGTGGCAGATCCCAGCAGCCCGCCATCCCTCCCAGGTGTGCGGGGCCCAGGTGACAGCCCGAGGGAAAAGAGAAAATTGCAAAATTGTTGCTGCTAAATCAACCCCATTGAAAATGACAATTACTGTGCTTCCAGTGTGGGCAACAGCTCCTTGGACTGATTAATGAGAAAAACACCTCTGTTCTTGGCCGCTTCTTACCAAGTCACTGTTGGCTGTTGGAGAAGCCTCCAGGAGTCACCACGGGACTCAGGTTGGGAGAGCCCCGTGGAAGGGACAGTGTATGATGAACGACAGGGGTTGCAGACACCCTCCAGTAGGTAGCTGGTCACCTCCACGGGGGTCATTCTGCTCCCTGATGAGGGATCAGTTCCTGTGGCCCAAGAATCATGTCTGGGAACCAGTTCCGAAGCCCAGCGTAGGCCAGCTCTGTGACCAGGGTTTAGTCTTCTCACCCGTGAGAAGGCACACACAGAGCTGACCCCACAGGACAGAGGAGCAAATGCCCCCTCGGTGCCCAGTGACCCGGTAAGAACACTACACTTGCTGCAAACTGCTTGGGGCCAAAATCTACACTCACTCATTCTTATCTGCCACGTATTTGGTCACTGAACTCTTACGGTGGCCAGAACAGACACTTCCTCCTCATGAGTTTCCAGCCCCACATGAAGGCATTACATCGCGAAATAGGGTAAAAGGTGGACAGTGTGGTTTTAGTTCATTCTTACTCGACTGACAAGGAGAACTGGCGGGCTCTGATGCCGATCAGGCTGCGGGAGAGACTCGCTTCCCCAGGTCTGCAACATTGTATCTGGCAGACCTTTCTCTGGAATATTCTGTGATAAGACCTAAAGCCATACTGATAAATTTGGAAGCAGGAAGACTTCCAAACTTGTACATTTATCCTGAAGAAATACTTGTTTTAAAAGATTTATTTATTTATTTGGGAAAGAGAGAGAGAGAGAGAGCTGGGGGAGGGGCTGGGAGAGGGACAAGCCGACTCAGCACTGAGCTTGGACACCAAGTGAGGGCTCGATCCCACAACCCTGAGATCACGCCCCTCGCTTAAAACTGAGAGCCGGCCCCCCAACAGACTGAGCCACCCAGGTGCCCCAAGAAATAATTTTTTAAGAATAACTCTGTCCATGGTCATTCCTTACAGCCATATCTAGGATAGTGACAAACATGAGAAAATTCCGATATTCAGCAGAGTAGACCAAAGTGGTGGAACATTGCTCACTAAAACTGCGACTACGGAGACGGCAGGGACCCGTCATACTACAGTGGGTTAAAACGCACCCGTTTTGAAGTGGAGCATAAGTTAGTATTACATATTTCAGTGTGATAGAGAGCAAGTGCTTTGGTTGTTCTTTTTCTTTCTTTCTTTCTTTTTTTTTTCATTTCTGTTCTTTTTCTTTTTAATGTGATCACAGGTTTGTTTTTTTTTTTAAATAAGATTTTATTTATTTATTTGAAAGGCAGAGATCACAAACAGGCAGAGAGGCAGTCTCCCCGCTGAGCAGAGAGCCCGATGCAGGGCTCGATCCCAGGACCCTGAGATCATGACCTGAGCTGAAGGCAGAGGGTTTAACCCACAGAGCCACTCAGGTGCCCCATGATCACAGGTTTTTATTGAGGCAGTATGGAGTGGCTGGTCACACGCCCAGCACTGCACGGAGAAGGAGAAAGCCTCCAAATGCCAAGCCCAGCCAGCGGATCCTGGCACAGAGAGGAGCAGAAGGGGGCCAGGGTCCTGTTCTTGCAGAACTGCCTTCGTGCACCTTCTCTTCACAGCCGACCTGCGAGGCGATGCGGACAGAGGGCTGTCTAAATATGTGAAATGGGAGTTTGCACCCTCATGGGGAGAAAGAGAGGGTGGGCTGGAGTGGCCAGGACTGGAAGGAGCAGTTTCCTTGTGCCCCAGCAACCGCAATCATGTACGTGGTATGCGTGCCCCATGTCACAGGTCGTGTGTGTCTCCCAAAACGGTAGGTGGGAGTCCAAACTCCAGGACCTGCTAAAGTGACTCTATCTGGGAACAGGGCCTTTGAGGTGCAGATTGTTGGTGCAGTGTAGATGAGGTCATCACGGTGAGCTCCCATCCTATGTGACCCAGGTCCTTCTAGGAAGAGGAAGAGAGATCAGAGAGGAGACGGCACGTGAAGACAGACACACAGCCGTGTGCTGATGGAGACGGAGGCACGTCTGCAAGCCAAGGACCGTGGGCAGACCCCCAGACCAGAGAAAGGGGAAGATCCTTTCCTACAGGTTTCAGAAGGAGCCCCCCAACAGCTCCATTTCAGACTTCTGGCCCCCAGAACCAGGAGACAATAGATATCTTTTGGCATCCTAGAAATGCACACGTACTGCAAATACCAGATTCCTTGTCTTTAAAAAAAAAAAAGGAAGTCATATTTTCCTTTATAGTGAAGGTTGCCTTTGAGTTTTAAACTCTGAACTAAACCACTTTGGCCCAGAGACAGGCCTCTGCCAACAAGATTCTGAGTAGACCTAGAGGGCACCAAGGGAAGACCCACTCTCCTGGGTAAGGAGCCCACAACCAGAGATTTTTTACACCCTCCCCTGCACATGCCATTGGAGCAGCCTGTCTTCTCAAAGGCATGGGGAGATGGCCGCCAAACTGGCTATACAGGGCAAGGGTGAGATAACTCACAGGGAGCAGGGGGAAAGGGACTATTAGAGCTTCAATTTCACATTTCTAAATTTCACTAATTTTCAAAAATAACCTAATTATAAAACAGCTGTAGATCCACGGAAAAATCATGCAGATGGTACAGAGAATTCCTATGCACCCCACACCCAGTTTCTCTGTTATCAACATCCTCACTTGGTCTGGTACATTTGTTACAATTAATGAGCCAGCGTAGATGTGCTGGTTTTAACTAGAGTCCATACTACATTCAAATTTCCTTAGTTTTTTCCTGTCCCAGGATGCCCTCCGGGAGCCCACATGGTCCCATGTCCTGAGGCTCCTTGGGGCTGGGACAGTTCCTCCGACCTTCCCTGTTTTCCACTGACCTCGAGAGTCGTGGGGGGCAGTGGCCACATATTCCTAAGTTCTCCCTCCACCGGGATTTGACGTTTCACTCACAGCCAGATTGGGGTTGTGTATTCTGATGCGGAAGACCCCAAAGATAAGATTTTCATCACATCAGATCCAAGGCCCATGCTGCAGACGTGACCTGTCACTGTCGGTGTTGACTCGATCACCCGGCCGGGATCCATCTGTCAGGACTGCCCGCTGTCTGTCTTCTCCCCTGGCCCGCTGCTATCTTCACTGGGAGATGCCACGTGCAATCGTGTATCATGACTGGTGGGTGATGCTCGGTCTCCTTGACGATGGAGTAACTACATCAATTGTTTGGAATTAACACTGGAGATGTGTCTGCTCTGCCCTCTTCATTTATCCCATCCCTTATATGTGTTGTATGGACTCTCTCAGGTATTTATTTTATACTCTGTTTACACCCCAGTATACTTCATTCACTTATTGCTCTGGCTGTTGGGAGCACTTGCATTTGGTGCCTGTGTCCCTCGGACACAAATGAGGTACTTTTTAACAACTTTGTTGAGGTATAATTGATATAAAAGAAACTGCACAAATTTAATGTATGCAGTCTGATGAGTTTCGACCTCTGCACACACCCTTAAACCATTGCGAAGATCGAAGTAACAGACGTGGGCATCACCTCCAGAAGTTTCCTTGTGCCCCATTGTTTTTATTTCTGTGCTTTCCTTTTTGGTAGTAAGAACAGTTAACATGAGATATACCCATTTTAAAAAAAAATTACATAATTAACCAAAAAAAAAAAAAACCTGTTAAACATGTTATATGTATATTGCCTAAATGGAGATGGCCTGAACGCGAAAGTTTCAGCAGTGCCGTTCGACAAGGAGAGGTTTGGAGATAACGGGCCTAGGGGACCACAGACTCTCACCTGGAGCTGTCATCTTGAAACTCCAGGTGCCCGAAGCTCATTTCCTGTCTTCTCTTCTTTTAAGAAAACCACTTCTGGAATATCCAGCCGGGTCTTCTAAAAACCATGCTCTGTATTCACAGTGAGACATGGACCCTTCGCAAAGGCTGCCATGACACCTGTACCGGGCACCGCAACCACGGGATGGCAGACAAAGGTGTTGTCATTTCTGGTCAATTTATTCTACAGATGGGTAAACTGAGACCTGGGAGTGGGAACGGAGGGGCAGGGAGAGAGGCACAGAGGAGTGAGTGCTTCCTAATGACCTGACTGCACTCACAGCAGGGAGGACCTGGAAATGGCGCCATCCCAGGGTCTGCTGCAGGCCAGCACTGTGCTGAGGACTGTGCCTCACGCTGAGGGTACAGGAAGCTCTGTCTCTGCATCTCCGCGTCCTTGGGTTTAAAACTGAAGAGCGGCCTGTGTCCTGCTTACAGCATCGTCAGGGGAGCATTCTCCGTCAATTACACAGTGCGTGCCCACACGTAAAGGATTATCATCATCATTACAATCAATATGGAGCTGTGATTAGGATGATGTCATCGTGCTCGGTGGGCACGCACAGAAATTTGCAGGGTTATCTCCTAGGAAGCCTCTGGGGCCTGGGAGTGGTGGGGGTGGGGGGAGGTCTCACGCTCGTTGTCACCCTTACACAATGTTTGAAAGTTGTTTAATTTTTTTAACCACGTATGTTTTTCTCTTATAATAATAAAAAGGAAGAAATTGTATAGAGGTACTTAGACCATGGTTCATGGTCTCATGGACCCTGACTGGACTTCAGCGTGTGCCGAGGCCCCCAAACCACAGTGACAAGGCAGACAGAGCTCCGTCCTTAGCAATCTCGGCTCTGCGAGTGACCGGCCCTCCGCGGCACTGTGGGTCCACCACGGGCGGGAACCTCCATCCACCCGTTCTTCCCCCATCTTTATTTTGTTCCTGAGATGGGTGGAACTGAGCTCAGCACATCACCGTTGCTCAGGCAAGGCCCTGTCACTATTTTATTGTAACTGAATCTCCGTCTCTCCTGTCCCTGGTCCAGAAGGGTCCGTCCCAGCGTACTGGATCCATGCACGTCAGCCGAAGCATTGCTCGGCTGGCAGATACACCTGTAACTCACAGAAATGGTGCTGTGTTGCCGACTGCACTTGGCTCCATCTTTATTCTGTTGAGTGTTTCCTTTCAAAGATCTGTCCGTCTTGCTGTCTGGGAGTCTGTCCATTTCTTCCATCCCCAGCCCAGGCCACCACCGTGTGCGTTCACCACAGGGCATTCCTCCAAAGCCCTCATCACGTTTGCCTAACCTGCCTCCTTGATAATAATACTGGCTGCAGAATGTGACTTAAAATTCAAACAAAGACTGAGCCACCGGTTCCGGCCTACACATCCGTCACCTTTGGAAACTAACAAAGGCCGCCAACCCAGGGCCATCCTATTTCCACAAGTACAAGGTATCTGACTTTGGGCGCACCCGGTATCTCTGAAGCCCCGCCCCTCCGCAGGGGCCGGTAGGGAACTCGTGGGAAGGGACCTGCTCCCGGCAGCGTGCCTCGAGGTAAGAAGGGGATTTCCCAGCAGCCACTGAGCTTTCCAGTCCCAAGGTCCAGCCTCGGAATAATCTTCCCCCGGTGGAAAAAGCATCAGGGTGTTTTCATGTGGCGGTAACACCCATCCCATGTGAACCTGACTCTGTAGGCAATAGCAGGGGGTGGCCTAGGAAAAAAGGAGCATTTGCAGTGAGCATGAGAAATGGGTTCACTGTCCCAATACTTGAAAATACAATTCTGGTTCTTTGCCACACAGATACCATCATTCTCCTGCCATGTCGAATCCCCCTTCCAGCCTACGACATGAGGGCTTAGTACCAGTCTTCTCCTTTGCTGAATTCAAATGCACCAGACTCCCTATCCAGGGGATGAAAAGATGACAGGAACACCGTCTTTTCTCCAAAGCACAGAAAAGGAGAAACGTCCAAGTTATAGCACATGTGACTTTGAGTGGGACCTTGATTCCATTCCCCCAAGGATTCAAATAGATCTGGTGCTGGGAGCTCCTATTCCGTTCAGTTTCTGATCAGTGACACCTGTCACAGCTTAACTGCTGGTCCCTGGGAAGCCACTGGCCAGTGAAGGAAACTGAGGCAAGGGCCCAGTATGGAGATGTCAGCACAAGGACAAGGGACCGGCTGGTGGAGAGCACAGCGCAACACCGGCCCTCCTGCCTCCCTTCCCTCCCCACCAGCAGTGTCTCCTGATGTGGTCTCTGTTGTGGTACTCGCCTTCAGTCTGTAAGCTCCAGCAGGACCGAAGATCCTGGCTCTTCTGGACCCTCTGTCCCCCCTACCGAGAGGGTCACCACACGTATTCATGGCACAGAATGAAACAGAACCGCACCTGACACTATGAAGGTCCCAGAAGAAGCACGCACCATTCCGTGGCCTCCCCGTTCGCACTCAGGCCCTGAAGGAGCCAACAGGCAGAATCCAACTCGAGTCAGACCCAGTGCCACGCTGGGGGTTTGTGGAGGGCCAACGGGGAGACCCTGATTCAGAATTCCCTGATTCAGAAACAAGGTAGGCGGAGCCAAAACGTGGCTTGGCTGGCGTTCTCCTCAGGCTTGGGAAGGAAGTCAGCCCCGCATGCCAGCCCCACGCCCCGCAGGCTGGGGCCTCTGGCCGCCCGGGGGCTTCACTGTCTACAGACAGCCGTGTGTGCTGGGCCGCGTTTGCCCTCCTCTCTTCACAAACACCATATGCGCTTTCCCTGGCCCAAACTCACATCGCCTCGCCTGTAGTAGCGTCCTCTTTTCCTCTGAAGCCGAAGGCCCCATAGATCCCCCCCACCCCGCAGAGTCCTGGAGGAAAGGCGGCCCACACGACATACAGAATGCATGTCTCTTAATTAAAGGACCTGATCCTGACAAGACATTTCGAAATATTCATTAAACCAATTTTTATTTAACCTACATGGACCAATCCAGTGCAACCCGCACCGCCTCCCAGATGCTTGTCGAGAGAAGTAAATTGAACTGTTGATGGGGCAGAGCGATAGGTCAGCAGGCCGACTTCTCCGCCTTCACCCACTTTCCTCAAAGCGCTGGAAGAGAGACGGCAGCCGTCAGTCGGGCTCTGTGGCGATCATTACAGGTCTGCAGTGAAGCAGAAAAACGCTGTAATAAACAGGTCCCGCTGCCTCCTATCACTCCATCCATGCTTCCCTCCAAGTGCTGGGCCCTTCTGGCCTTGCTGAGCATTAAATCCCCGTCCAGCTGTTTGACCCTATTACGGGAACATGATAGGCACCCCTGTCACTTGAAATGCGTGCACCAGTCGGATGCACCGAATCTATCTTCCCGGCAGGTAAACCTGTGGATAATTTATTTTTATGTGCTTTCAGGGGATGCTGACAGCAGTCGGGATCGCCCGGCACGCACGCTCCGTGCTCAGGACAGAGGGTCCCGCAGCTCCGACGGTCACTGTTAATGAGCATGAGGGACACATAGAAGCCGGAAGGGCGTCCGGTTCAGACAGCCTGCAGACGTGCGGCCCCAGCAACACCGAGGCCCGGTTCTGCACGTGATCACGATTCTCCCAGAATCAGACGGCGGCCTCCAGAGTTCCACTTGGCAAAGCCACCCACCGCGGCATCCAGCAGGGGGTGGCCAGAGGGATGTGAGGGCAGCGGGGACGCCGGGCAGCACAGGCCTCGGTGGGACAAAGCCCTCTGAGCAGGCCTGCCCAGAGCAGTGCGTGGGGGTCCGGGGGGGGGGGGTCGGCTAAGATGTCTACCTGGCCGGGGATCTCCCTCCCACCTAGCTGCTCCCGGGCTGCCAGGCGACCACCCCGAAGGATTTTCCACGAATTGGAGAGAGAGGGGTTAAAAGCCTGTGCGGGAGGAGGTTTAAACTTCCTGATCACTCCTGTCACAAAAAGTAAGCCCAGGCTAAAAATCTCATCAGAGAGGGGCCCATACAGTCTCTGCCTCCCGGTGCAGGGGCGCGGGCGAGGAGAATGACTTCTAAGTCGCCCTCCGGACTGCTGTTTGACCGTTTGCCTCCACAATGGGTGTCATTTAAGCCTACAGAATCCAATCAATGTGTCAGTTAAATTGCTACTCATCTGTCGAGATTAAGCGTCCGACTATTACCTCAGATTTAGTAGAAGTCTTAGATCCTGGCACATTTCACTGAAGCCATTAGTAACACCTGGAATCATTCACATTAGTTTAAGATCTGGCACCATAAATTCCCAGCCATTAATGATTATTCTGACTCCTCAGGATAAATGGCTTAACGTTTTTGATAATGAAAATATACATTCTGCAGTAGTTCCTTCTTAAACCCACATTACCTTTGTAATGTACTTCATGGCTGATTGTAATGGACGGCGCTGTCACCCCCGCAAGGATATTTTAGCATGCCGTAAAGTGTCGAAGGTCTGTTGTACTACTCATTAAAAAAATAATAATAACGAGGTATTTATTTAGCTGCTTGCATCCGGAAATGTAATTAACTATCTTAACGGGCACGTTTGGCATGGAGGGGTGCGGTGCCTCCATCGGCGCTATTTTCCGCCTCCTCCCCTGCAAGCGCCAACGCGAAGCGTGCTCTCCACAAAGGCAGGGCGAACAACAAACTTCTCTTGGATATTATCAAAAATCAGGGGAAAATAGCATTGTGAGAGCCCAGTGTGTCCGCTTAGTTATAGCTGAGAGAGATTATTTAAATATCTCAAATAAATCTTTTCATTCCCAGCACATTCATCTCTTTTAAGTGCTCATTAAGGTGGGGTGTGACAGTCTTGGAAAATGAAACACTAATTCTTTTTCTCTGAAGCCCGAGTGTACCGCTCCCAAGGGCAGCTGTACTTTAGGGGGATGATAGGGGTGAGGGCGGAGAGGGGCCCCTCGTCCGCATTTCATTCCAAAAAGTGATGGGGGGGGGTGTTTGTTTGATGCCACTATTCTTCTTGCCTGTACCCTGTGATCTCTCAGATCTGAAGAAGCGGGTGTCAGTGCGCAGTGTTTGATAAACGGCCCCCAGAACGGGGCTGCGCCGACCTTACCCCGTTGCCGCGGAGCGTAATTTGCAGTCGGCTTGTCTTTGGTTGATTTAGACGAAGTTTCCCAGAGACAGAGACAGAAGGACGCTGCTGTAGCTTCCCACTCCCTTTCCCACAGCAGGCTTTTTTTTTTTTTTTAATAAGTGATAAAGAAACTGTGTCTAAAAATGTATTCTAGCATGAATCTGCTGCTAAGCTCTAGTAACTGTGTCCATTTAGGTCATACAGCCGACGGCATTCTTATTTCTGGTCGCTCTGAGGGAGGCACTTAGGATCCACTTAAACAATAAAGGTTTGTAGAACCGCGCCTGTGGACTCCGTAATGAACACGGTGACGGTTATTGATTCGTGTTAGGCCTGATTTGCTTACACTGAACTCAGGATTTTGCACGCAGTATCAGAAAGCAGTGCCCAGGCCCCAGAGAGGCAAGCCGGAGGCACGGGGCGGGTCAGAGCCCTTCTCCGGGGTCGAAGGCACTGCCCTGGGCTGGCTTCCCACAAGTACTCAGCCTCCCCCGCCCCTCCGCAGTACCTCCCCAACCTGGGCCCCTCTCAGCACCTGAACACTCCACGGAAAACCTGGGGACGCGCCGCGGGATTCTGTGCAGGATGGGGCACACACATGTCGAAAGGGAGAGAGAAGGAATACAGACACATTCTCAGCCAAAAGCTTCACCTAGAGTGTGAGCACGGCTCGGAATGGTCCCTACCAGCACAGAGAACGGAAAGGACAAAAGGAAAAACAGAAAAGTGGGAGGAAAGTATACAAAGACATTGGAAAATGAGAGACAAGAAAGGTTTAATCCGAGAATCTTAAAAATCATTAAAGCTTCACATGGAAGGTGATTTGGGCAAGGACTGAAATCTGGGACACTGATGGGAGCTGTACAAATAAGGTCTTATTGAAACATTAAACCCAGAGCATGCGAGGGCCGCTGGTGGGCGTGCAATAAATAATAATTGATAAGAATGACGATACTCAAACTTAATTCCACATTCCATGGGAGGCTCTCCCGAGGTCGCTGCACACACCCACATGAGGCCCTGCTCGACCTTCTTCCCCAGTGGGAAGCACGTCCCTCTGCCCCACTGGCAAGCCACACCTGCACAGCCGGGGGCCAGGGCAAGGTGACTTCTGGGGACCTATGATTTCCAGAGCAGCCTCTGCCTGCCGTGCTGTCCCCTGGTAAGTGGACAGAGAGAAGGAGGTCCAGGCCCTCCCCGGCGTGGTTGCCCAGAGACGTGGTGCCATGGGACAGGGTGTGAGCAGCTGGCCCTGGGGGACAACTCCAGAGCCCGCAGAGTCAGGGTCACTCCAGACTGTGGGGAGAGGGCTGCCAACTACAGACCCCGGCCAGGCCCCTCACAAAGGGGAAAATTGGGAGACCTCACTGCTCTCCCTGAGCCTCAGTGGGACCAGAGCCACACCAGCCTGAGACCCTCCGAGGAGAAAGGGAGGCCCTGGGGGCCTGGGGAAAACAAAAGAAGGCCATGGCAGCAGGTGGCCAAGTCCTGCCACCGTGTCCCGTGGGAGAGGCAAGAAGGCTGAATAAGTGGAAAGTAAAGAAATAAAAGAGACAGTGCACACAGGGCGGTGTGCCCCGTTTGCAGAGCGAGGGGGGACCTGGCTCTCCCGTTGACACTCAGGTATTTTTAAACAGTGTGAAAATGTCTACTGATAAAAGCAAGGGTTTTAATACAGAGAAGCTGAGAACATTCCAAACCCTACATTTTCTCTGCTACCACAAAGGAGCCTTTTTTAGTAAAAAAGATTTCTTTGGAAGGCAAATTTAAACACATAATGAGCAGCAGCCGCCCCCCTCACGCCGCCACACACACTGGTTCAGAGTCTGAAATGTGCCCCATACAGGTGCACGCGCGCACACACACACACACACACACTGTCTCCTGCTTCCTGTGTGTACCCCACACTCACACCCGCACATACGAGACTATACATCTGAGCAACGTATGCAGTGATTTTCCCTCTAGGTGATCCTTCCGCCATCTCCAGCAAACAGAAGAAGGGAACCGTTCGGATTTGGAGCTGCATTAACCCAAATGAATAATTCTTCCCGTGGCAGGTGATCTTTGCCGACAGTGTGTCCTAGAATTTTTGGAAGGTGCAGAGAATTTGTAGAAACAATCATTATGAGGAAGGAGATGATGGGGGGGGATGGTTCAGTTTCTACTAATAAGTGCTTCATAATAGCTCAAAAAAATCTCTGTCAGGCCTCTGCCTCCTTCGAAATGCAAATGGATGAGTGCTCCCCGCAAACCCGCTGCGCACAATACACAGACAAGGGTAATATCTAGTCCGTGTCACTCCAAATGATATGGAAACAACCGAAAGCGTCCTGGCTGTGGATAATTACGGAAGAATGACAGGTTGATAATAAGTTCTCATTTAGGAATCTCTCAAACGCGGGAGGTATGGGGCGGCTCGCACGCCACGATGCTGGAGTTCGAGTGCCATCTGCATGAGTAAGCAGGTCTTGAAAAGGAATTTGGGGCTGCTGCATGTACGCGGGGAGAAGAGAGCCGCCCGTGAAGATTTGAGGCTCGAAACCCCTAATTTTATTAACCTTGAAAGCGAGTGGGGGTCTCAGTGGCACGTGAGGGTGCAGCCGTCTGCAGCGGCGGGGAGATGGGTGGGCAACGAGGTCCAGGGCTGCGGGACCCAGAGCGCATCTGAGGCCGGGCACGCGGCCACAGCCGGGCCGGGCGGGCTGTCCTCTTCCTGGGAGTCGCTCTTCACCGGAGGCCCTGATGTGTTTAGGGTAAAAGGAAAACAACCGAGAGACAGTAGGCGTCTGTCAAGTTCAGAGCGGTTCAGGTTTGAAGCCGCGCGTTACCGAGGCGTAGTGTTCCTTATCCACCGTGAGGAGGAGGAACAGTGAGGGCGCAGGGACATCCGGGTGGGCTACCAGGCCGGCCTCGCCGCAGTTCACTCCTGAGCTCACGGTGATGGTGGGGGGAGGAAGGGTGTGCTACATGGCACCAGAGGGGGGCCCTGAGGTAGAATCACCCCAATCCTGGGCCACTTCTATCCACCTACTCCTGGGACAGCTGTCCTCCTGAGTTCTGGGCACAGCCCCTCTGAGCCCTCATGGCCTCGGGGTGACC
Organism: Lontra canadensis; assembly: GCF_010015895.1. Taxonomy (NCBI): domain Eukaryota; kingdom Metazoa; phylum Chordata; class Mammalia; order Carnivora; family Mustelidae; genus Lontra; species Lontra canadensis. The sequence goes on along the minus strand of NW_022631073.1, from coordinate 3,598,557 downwards.
CCTGTCACCTTCTGGTCACTCTGGGCTCTGCAGCCTCCGGCCCTGAACACCTGTCCCCCAGGTGTGCCTGGCACGACCCTCCCCAGGCTCCCGCATCACCCAGGGCCCAGCTCCTGGAGGGCAGGCACTGTCAGATTTGTCACTGCCATCTTCACAGGACAAAGGTACTTACTGATTTCATGCGACGCCACTCTTCAAACGGCTGCTTTCAATCAGTCTGTCTTACTTCAAGTTGTAAAGAAGAAGCAGGGGCGCCTGGGGGCTCTGTCGGGGACGCATCTTACTCTTCTTTCAGCTCAGGTCATGATCTTAGGGGCCTGGGAAGGAGCCCTGCATCAGCCTGCGCTCAGCCCGGGGTCTGCTTGAGATCCTCTCTCTGCCTCTGCCTCTGCCCCTCGCCTGCACTCGCTCTCTGCGTCTCTCAAGTCAATGAAAAGTCTTTGAAGAAGAGGAAGTATTGGCAACGTCTTCCCTGTCCCCTGCGCGTCTACTGCCCACAGTCAGACCCAGACCTTCAACACAAACAAGGCACAGCCCTCACCCAGCTGTGGTACGTAGGCCTTTTCCAACTTCTGCTTTTTGGTTTGTTTAGTGATTTTAAGAAGCAAAGATGGTCTCAGAACAACAGGCTGACCAGTCCCACTCATTCTTCCACGTGAGGTCCTTCCATAAAAGCATCAGCTGAAACCCCATATCTCTGCAGGAAGGGGAGGGGCTGTTAGTACCTTCATTTTCCAAATAAGGCAATAGAGTCACCAAGCCGTCAGTGAGTGACGTCTGCGCCCAGGGTACAAGATCTAGCATGTCCCAAGCTGCGATTGCAGCCCTAACTCCCACCAAGACCTGGCTCCCGGCTGCCCAGCCACCATGAGATGGGAGAGAGGCTGGACACGGACAGGAGGGGCTATGGCCGTCACGAGAAGCAGAGCTGTGTGTGTTCAGGGGACCGAGCAGGATGCCCCACCACCCGCGGCAAAGCCTGGTGTGTCGGGGCCCAGCACCGATGCGATGCTGTGAGGCTGCCGTGAGGTCCTCCCAACCTGCGGTCCTCCCTCAGAAGACATCAAGCTCCGTGAGGCTCTCCCATCAGAGCTGGAGCTGCTCTGTCCTCCCTCCTGCAAAAACAACTAAGTGAAGGGCAGAAAGACTGACCAAAGCTCCCATGTCCTTGTGGCCACTCAGGTACATGGCATCCAGGGAGCCCTGTGTTCTCCGTTATCCCGTGGAAGCCTGACTTAGAAAAATAAGCCAAAAGCTGGCATGAAATTTTCATCTATACTGGAACATTAATTACTGTGATTTTTTATTGTGAGTAGCTGCTCATGATACAAAGCAATGATTTAGTTTTATATAAAATAAATATTCTAGATAAAGGAGCAGTGTTTGGTTAATCTAAAAAATCTACTTTAAAAAAAAAAGTAAAGATAACCAAGTAGTTAAGAGAAGATCCTTGGATATTTGACCTGGCCTTCTCCAGTAATTATTCTAATTATTCTTCTATTATTTAGGCCATGAGCCAAAGGTTCCCGAGTGCATAGAAAGTTAATAGCAGACTTGAAGTGAGAATGGGGGGCAGGCGAACATATGTTCATTAAAGTCTGCTTTTACTTAAGGGTTTTGCATCAAGCAGGCTTCGGGCACCAATAATTTATCTTAAAGTCTATTTATTCAGTGCAACAGGGAAATAATAAATTGTCCTAATTTCCTTTCCCAACCCCAGAACTGGCTGCCTCTTGCCTTCTTTCCCTGAAACCCCGTTGGGGTCAGTCTGTTGCCTGGGCACAGCCAAACAGAGGATCCCAGATTGCACTTTGGGGATCTTCTCCAGCCGTGCCCCATGGTTTCAGCCAGCCTGTGCTACAGTTCATTAACAGAGGTGTGCGTTCCCAGGAGGATGCTGCTGGTGGTGGGTGGGTGGAGAGAGCTGAAAAAAGGGACCCAGGGGACCACGCCATCAACAGGGGCTGATGCATGTGTAGTGCAGCCCAAGGTGCTGGATGCGGGGAGATAGAATTTCTCCCACTGTTCTAGGACTCATTTTAGCCACTCACTACAACCCTTTGGTCATCCCAAGGATGGCCTTGCACCAGCAAGTTCAGTGCCTGCTCTGAAACATGAAGCTGGGTTCTTGATCTAGGGGAGAAGACCCATTAGAAGCAGGGGCAAAAGCAATATAGACAGAAATGAAGGAAAACCTTCCTTACCACCACTTCCTCTTAAATGCCAACATTTTTTCAGAACCTTGGCCAGCCCTATGCAGTGCCATTTTGAAGGTGCTCAGAGCCACATCCAGACCCCTCTCTCTTAGAAACTCCCACAGCTCCTCTCTGTACAGACAATGGCATCCCCAGAGAGGTCAGCTCAGAGACCATCTGGTGCCCCCGGCGCATGAATTAGCTGCACACTCCCTACCTGACATCCAGTGAGGTCCCTAGGGAGAGGAATGGAGAGCAGGTAGGTCCTATAGGAACTGTAGAGAGGAAAGAAGGTTGGGGACTGGCCTGGGCTGAGGCAGCACCCTGCCCAGCTCAGGGACCTTGAAAAGGCAATGCTTTCCCACCCCCAACCCAACTCCAGCACGGCCACTTCCAGGACCTCAGCCAGAGGCCATCCCGTTACCCAGAGCCATGATTCAGCAGTTCAGCAAGCAGCGACCCAAACACAGCACACAGGCTGTCAGCTGGAAGGGCCAGTCACCATCACCATGAGCTGCCCCTGCTGCAACGATGGGCAGCCACCCAAACCCTTCCCAGCAAAGCTACAGTGTCTTTAGTGGACGGACACGCTCCTCCCTTATGGAAACCGCAAGCCAAGCCTCAAATGCAGTGGCGAAGGCAGGTTGGGCAGTTTTAATCTTAGGATTTCTCAATACATCTCTTCAGATGACCCTTGAAAAATCCATTTTCCTGAGTAAGACATGAGGAGCCATGGGAACACCTGGGGGTAGCGGCAGTCAGAGGGGCGATGAGAGAGGCTGGGAGGAGCAAGGCAGCTCTACCCACAGGGAACCCTTCCTCAGGGCCTACCTCTGTCTGACCCTGTACAGATGCAACATCCATTTTCCAGAGTCTGGGGTATGGGACCATTAAAGGAGACCGAAATCTTCGTCAGGATGCTATCCTTACCTGAACATGGACCCCAAAACACACTTTTTCTAGAATTTTCCACATGGTGATAAATATTTACAAATATTTCTCCATTGAAATTCTTCAGTTGCCTGTGGTTGGGGATGGGGGCAGGGGTGGGGGGTGGGGTTCTGAGGAGGACAGGCTTCATCACAGTCACTCACACCTGGGGTGCAGTGCTGAGAAAGAGATGGCCCGGTAGGGTCTCAGCCATCAGCCGGTTCTCAGGAAGAAAGGCAGCCCAGTTCCTTGACCCCCGTCTTTCCCGTGCCATGTAATTGGTCAGAAGCTCTCTGTTTTTAGCTCAGATTTATGAGCTCTATCGATAACGCGCAATATGCTAGTCCACGAGCACCCGCGATCTGCACTAACAGGGAGGAAACGCGCTCACCCGTCCTCTGACAGGCCCGCTTCCTTCCCGCGCTCACGCACCGCGTTTCACATTTATTCATTTTGAGCAATTGTTGCTCAGACGGCCTGTCCACGCCAGCCCTGCCCGAAATGTCTTCTTTAATCAAAATTCTGCTCAAAACAGCCCAGCTGAGCAAGTGAAGTGGCCTTTCCCCATGCTATTGACAATCTGTCTCGAGCATTATCTCATACGTTTCCCTTTATTTTCTCTCCCAACCCAGAGAGTCTTTGCTTTGAACCATCGCTTCTGGACGCATTAGGATTGGATGCAACGTGCACACTATATCTACCTCCCGGCCCTTGCTGCATTTTGCAGAAGCAACATGAAAACTTAAAAACCCAGGAAGAAGAAAATGTATTTAAATGACTCACCTCTTGCCCCTGTGTGACTTATACGGAGGGAAGTGAGGTCCGTGGGGAAATGTAACGTTATTTCTCGAGGCAGCTGGCCTTGGAGATTAAGGCAGTCATGAGCAGATCCCCAAGCAGAAAGAATGAGAAAGCATCATTTTAGGGGATGGGCAGTGCCCTGGATGAATCTTATGGACGCAGATATTGTCTGTGAAAAAGAAAAGAAGAAAGGGAAGTTAGACTCACTCTTGCAAAAGTAGATATTTATGAATAGGCTCTTGAATTGACCTCAGCCAATGGATATAACCCCCCAGTTCCCACCCCATGAATTGTTTTATTTAGTTTTTCCAAATAGATCTGGGGACTAGTCTTAGCACTCGGTGCATGCTCAGTAGATGTTTATGAATGAATTAATGGGCTGACAGTTTGCTCTTCTAAAAAATGCAGAAGTTCCTGGCTGGTTTTTAAGGGCCTCGTAGGTTAGAAACCTCAGGATTCTAATTTATACCAAAAAGGCAGAGGAAGGCGGGAACACCTCTACGGACAGCCTGAGCCAAAAGCGAGGCTGCTCTGCTCCCCAGAGAGTGGGCTGATACAGCTGGCGTCCGCAGCCAGGGGCTGGGTGCAGAAGAGAAAGGGGAACAGAGATGGCAAGCCTCAGAGATCAATCAGAAGAGAAAGAAAATCAGAAAGGAGCCCGGCAGGAGCAGAAGAGGCGCCACTAGCCCTAACGGCAGCCTGGGAAGATGGAGCAATGGGAAAGTCACGTGTCCCAGGCTCCAGAAATTCCAGGAAACCAGCATGTCTCATGCTGCGTGCACTTCTTAAGTGAAACAAGGAGCCACACGACATTCAGGATCGTTTCCATCCCCATTATGAGCGCAGATTTGAAAGGGCGGTCCGGGATCTGAATATCGCGGTCGACCCCAGTAAGACTGACCCAGTTCGATCCCACGAGCTATAGTTTCATCCGTCTCACCCGGAAACGCAGGTGTGCGGGAGGGTGTGAGCTCCATGATCTGGTGTCTCTCACAGAACAGGAGCTGAGATGTGTCTGAGGCTGTTTGTGTGTCTGTTTACTTGTATTCTACGTCACTGCAAGAAGGAATTTGAGAGACTCTAACTCACGGAGTTGAATTGAACACGGACGATGCTCAAAATGCCCAGTTATCAAAGTAAGATCCTCCGTGGTGAGACAGTCCTGATAGGGGGAACCACACGCTCTTCCGCCGGCACCCTCTGGGCAGAATGTACATGAATTTTACCTTGTGATAAAGTTGAACAATGTTTTCATAATAAATGTAACCACTCCATTGGGTGACAGAGCAGCACTGCTGATAAGTGGACTTCAACTTGCGCTGAATACTAAGTTTCTTGGACATAAAAGAAGGAAAGCAATGTGTCCAATGAGCTAAGCATACGCGATTTAGATAATACTTATCACTCTGGTGATGGGAAGCCTTTCAGTGTCTGACCCCTGGTCCACTCTGTAGCTATGTGCACATTTCCAAGCCGAAATGCCAAAAACCTTCACTGATGGGGGGGGGCGGTGGCGGGAGCACTGATAAACACGGACCGGCACCGAAGCGTTCCCCCAGCATTGTATTTATGGCATCGACACTCAGACAAGGTCTGCGCCACTGGGAAAGCGTACTTGCTGTGAAATGAAAAAAGAACAACAAAATTTTTCAAATGATAATATTAAGAAGACAGCCGGGCAAGGATCAGAGCATTTATAGGGGTCGTCTCTGCATAGTGGAAAGGCAGGAGTGGATGGCTTGTTTTTAATCTATTAATTTTTAATGTATTCCTTTATACTCCTGATTTTAAACTCTCACTTTGTTCTCTACCTAAGACAACTCCCATTTAATGGTACAACATGATAGGCTCTCTTGAATGAACGGAGGAAGAGTGTTTTAGCAAAACCAGGAGAGGAGCCGGTCATCAGACTGGGAATCGTTGAGCGTTTCCTGTGTTTCCTGTGGTCTTCTGCTCTGGCTCCTCCTTCTTCGTGATTAATGGGGAGCCCAGTCACATGCTGGGTTTAATTTTAAAATGAATCTGCCTGGGCTCAGACCTTTGGAGAGCAGCCTCCTCCGAGCTCGCCCGTCTTAAATAAACCTCTAAAGTCTCCAAGTGCCGCTTGGTTCCTCCATCAGGATCCAGTCCAAGTTCTGTAAAATGAGCCTGCCCGGTACAAGTAAGTACCCGAGCAGGGAAATTATTCCTCAGTGATGCTGCACTCTTTCCTTCCCAGAATACACCTTCTACAGGGCTCCCGACCACCCCAAAGCCACGCTTTGAAGGCTACGGAAGCAGCAAGAACAGCGGTGGCTTCCCACACGACCCCTACTTTCACCTTGACCCATTTAGAAGCCAGCACAGCTACTCTGGACCCTGCAAATGGAATCACAGATTTCATTGTTTCCTTCACTTCCTCTGCACGTGCAAGGAGGAGGCAACACCCACGGTTGGCGTCCCTCTCCGCGGGGGAAGGGTCCTCCAAGAAAGAACAAGGTGGAGGCCAGCAAATGTCATGGCAAACACAGACTACACACCAGGTCACATGCCGCAAAGAGACAGGCTGTGGTGCGGCTGCCGATTAATATTCTCCGGGATGAGGCCATCTGTCATCCGTGGCACTCCGTTTGGGGAAACCCTTCAGAACTCAAGGCTAGAATCGAAAATGAAACTCTTATCGAGTTCCGTGCTAATAAGGTCGAGGGCTGGGACGGCGTTTGTTTGCATGTCAGCAGACTGAGGCAACAGCCTTCCTCTCCTTCCTGTTCTCTCCTCCTCAGCCTTTGCGTATCCCGGACCTACATACAGCAGGAGCGTTTGAAGGAGATGAGCAAACTGAGGTTCCGGGCCCCTCAGCAACTCCCCTACCCACTGGCAGACCCAGAGCTGGACTTCTTTCGGAGACCTTAGAGCCTTAAACTTGACCCCGTGCCTCCTGCCCCTCATAGCCAGCCTATGGCGGTCGTGGGTGCCTCTCAGCCTGAGGGGAGATACGGGACACCCTTCCTCTCTTCCTCCAGGCACAAGGGGGTTCGGAAACCCCCAGGGGCAGACGGGGCTTCTCACACAACCTGGTGACAAACTGGCTACAGGACATCTTCCTGCCAGATGCTTCTTCCCAAGCCGGAGAGCAGGGTGGGTTTACAAAGTCAGGGTATGAGCGTTCTGTCCCACAGAACCCTATTTCAAGAATTGACGGTTGGAATCTTGAAGCTGTTCAGAGTTTATCTCCAAAGCCGCAGCAACCGCTGAAGAACTTGGAGGGGAAGAGAACTTGCGAAAGGCAGATTTGGGCGTGGTGCGCCCTGAGTAACTACCAGGTTTCCTCGCTCATCCCCCTGGGGCCAACCGCTGGCTTCCCTGATTCCTTCTTCCAGGAGCGCGTCCCCAACCAAGAGAGAACGCCGTTCCCCGAACTGGCGTCAGTCACACTGTGTCAGAGGCTTGCGAGGGCCGTCCACCGTGGCCGTGTCTGCCCGTGCGGTCCAGCCCCCCATCCCGCTACCCCGGGGGCAGCAGGACAAGCCGGGCAGCCACTCATGCAGCAGAGTCCATGGAGGTACCGTGACAAGGGGAGGCAGGATGGGCATATTCTGACAGTGGGCACACGGACCCGCCTCACGGCCGTGCAGACTCACAGAGACCCTGACAGCAACGGTGGAAGACGGGGGCTCTTCCCCAGGCTAGCCGGGCCATCAGTCTACCCACTTCGGCATTAAACTGGGCTGTGACAGTTGCTGAGCGACCCCAGCCCCCGCACGTGGGCCTCCTGCCGTCCGATATGCCAACCACGATGTTATGATAACAGGATTTCCCCCCGACCAACATCTTTCTTTACATGTAAATTTATGCCAGGATTGAGTATTTAAAAATTAGTTTCTGTGAGTAATGAGCCTCAGGTTTGGCTGGGTTCCTGTTTCCCCCAGGGTTGATCAAATCAAGCTCGGAAGTTTTGAGATCATGGACATGGTGTAAGACAAGGCAAAGGGGGACTTGGAGAGGAGCAGCTGCTCTTGGGGACGTGCTCCGGACAACCCACAGACAGCGACTCCCATCCGCAGTGCTGGGAGACTCCTCAGGGGCGTCTCCCCTACACGGGGCACCTGAGCAGCAAGGGATCTGGGACACCTGGCGGCCTCCTGTCCCTGCAGCCCCCTCCTTGCTCCCCTCATTCAGCTACCATTTCTCCAGCGCCTCTTTGGTACTGGGCTTCGGGAAAGATCGCCAGGTCCAGATGCCATCCCGACCCGACCTTATCCTGCCTACGGGGGACATACGATCTAGCAAGGAAGATGCCCAAATAAGTGTTTTATTACTAGGCTCCTGCAGTCTCCTGGAATTCCTGAGCAGTCCTGCACCAGAAGAGAGAAGGAGGAAGGGCATCCCACACTCTGCAGGCAGGCTGAGCCACGCAAGACCACCGCGGGTCTACAGTGAACGTGCAGGCAGGCTGGTGCTGGGTAGGACGCAGGCATCCTCCAGAAAAGTCCAGATCTGAGTCTTCCAGTTCATATAAGTTCCTGATGCTCTGGGAACCTCAGTGCCCCCACCTATAAGAGCATGACCGTCCTCACCGTACCCATTTCTCAGGGCTGCTAGGACGTTGAACAGAAGGTCCACACAGCCCAGCGGCCAGTTTCCTTCTCACACTCCTTCCCGCGGACTTCAGCCACTGGCGGGGGATAAAGGGTGTAGACAGGGCTTGTAAGTACTTGGTAAGGGTTTCCAGGTTTGGGGTCAGGGTGAGGAGGGGGGCAAATCTGTCAAGGAAAAATTAATAGCGACAAAAAGATAGAAATCGTGTTTATAAACACGACGTAGAAAGCAAACACTTCTAGGCCCTCCTGTGTTATTTGGCTCCACTCTTTCCTTTGCTGGACTGTTTGGCTGGACCAGCAAGACAAGGGAGGAAGCTGAGGGGCCCATGACCAGTTGGGAGGACATAAATATTGATGAGCACATCAGTTTCACATTAGTATTTGATGAAATGTTTCATGGGCCTGGACCGGTTTCCCAGATTAAGAAAATCCCATCCACGCCCACACACACCACTCTTTGCTCTCCAAACTTTGGTTTGAATCCCACAGACGTGGATGTAGATTGTCTTTGAAAATCAGCCTTCCCCTTTTATCTTCGCGTCTCCCCACCCCTTTTGTCAGGGGTGCCCCACAGACTTCAGAAGCAATCTGAGTGCAGCGAAATGCAAGGGTTCGATCTGACTGAAATTCAAGGATAGTAAAATACGTGGTTTTCTTATGTGAGATCTTATCATCTGCACCTAATTATCAAAGATCAGGATTACCATTTGGAGGAAATTGTTTAAAAACATCTGCTCTTCGAAATCTAAGCATTGCTAAAATGTCCCTCCTCCTCCAAAATTTTTTTAAGACAAGCCTTAAAGGAAACGTAGGAAAACAGGACTTCTCCCTACCGAGTTGGGGGGATTGGAAAAATTAGCACGGTCTGTCTCTAGCATGTCCTCACCAACCATTCCCAACAGAGCCCAGCATTGCCCTGGGTGTTCAGCTGTTGAAACCACTGGTGACAAATGCAAAATTCCAGAGAAAACCAAACTACATTCTCCTGATTGAAAAGATGTGTGGGCCACTTGCTAGAGTTCTTGAGTTCTGACCTCCACCAATACCATATAGAGAGGAAGTAACAAATGGGACAGAGAAAGAGGAATCCAGGCACCTGCATGAGAGCTTCAAGATCACATAGCCAGCCCCAGGGAAACCAAATGGACAGCAGTAGAAATGGTGGGCAGGAGTCAAGCAAGCTAGCAAGCCCCCTTTGAGCAGATCTCATGGCAGCAATGATCAGTTCTAGAATGGGCATCGCTGGAAGAGAAAAAAAGCCAGGCACTCACTAATAGGCTGAAGGAATTCCCATTTCTTCTTTACGTTTTGCACAAAACAGACAAGTTTCTACCAGAGGCCACCTATCAGAGGGGCTAAGAGGCTCCTGGAAATTGCCCACAAATGCAGGCACTGGGAAAAGCTTTTGGTGCCTAAGCACGACGAGAGTTCAGAAGCCATGCCTGATGCCATACGTGACTGACAAGACTAAAATCAACTTTGGTCAACTCTGCACTCTCTTCTTTCCATTAGTGCAATGCAGTCACTGGTGGGAGAGACCTAAGGAATTACCTTAAGGGGCGCCTGGGTGGCTCAGTCAGTTGAGCCTCTGACTCTTGGTTTCAGCTCGGGACATGATCTCAGGGTCGCAGGATCGAGCCCCACACTGGGCTCTGCGCTCAGTGCAGAGTCTGCTTGGGATTCTCTCTGCCTCTCCCTCTGCCCCGCCTCCTATCTATCTCAAATAAGCAAGTAAGTATTTTTCTTAAAAAAAGAATTAATTTAAGAATAAGTATTAATTAGGGGTGCCTGGGTGGCTCAGTGGGTTAAAGCCTCTGCCTTAGGCTCAGGTCATGGTCCCAGGCTCCTGGGATGGAGTCCCACATCGGGCTCTCTGCTCAGCGGGGAGCCTGCTTCCTCCTCTCTCTCTGCCTGCCTCTCTGCCTACTTGTGATCTCTGTCTGTCAAATAAATAAATTAATTCTTAAAAAAAAAAGAATAAGTATTAGTTATTTAAACTATTAAATACCTAAACCAGCTTTAGATTTATTAAAACAATTGTCCCTTGTTCCATTCCCAAAAAGAACAACAGAAAGCTGGGTAAACTGTTACGTTCTGTTTTGCTTTTTTAAGGCGGTGTTTTGAGTTGCTACTCTTAACTCTTAAGGGTTGTGAACTGTCAAGAAAAATGAGCATTTCCTCTGTCAACTAACCCAAGACATCACTCAGTCAGGACTCAGTCCTTCTTTGGCCCCCCGGGGGTGGGCTGGGCTGCTGGGAGTGGGGGGGCACGGAGCAGAGTCCACTCCACCACACTTGGGCACACGGCGATGTGCCATTGTCATTATCACATGAGGGAAACCTCCAACAACCAAAAGTTTGCAACAAAGTACTTTTCAAACAGCACAAAAGAGTTTTGCAACAGTCTTCATCTAGACAGATGGAGTTACTATAGGACACCAAGCTCCCTACCCCCTACCCCAGCCCAGCATTGATTTTCTTATCCACACAAGAAGCTGTTACTTGACTGCTGTGGGAAGGGTAGCCAAACCAGAGCGTGATGGTGGGCACAAGTCCATTTCCTCCTCTCTGGAGAGCAGGTGCACACCAATGGAGAAATACCTCCTGATTTGCTCGTAGGTTCTATGATATCACACATGTTTACTGGCAAAAGTGGACTTCCCATTACAATCCAATGGCTGCAACATCATTAGTTGCAATAAACGACTATCATAAATTAAATAACCTATTCTTGTATGTAGCATTTGGGAGGAAATTTATCATTCACTCAAGAGTTGTGTTTTAGGAGGTTTTTTTTTTTTTTTTTTCCCATATTTCCATCCCTTGCTGGTTCTAGACTTAAAAGCTTAAAATAAAATTTCTTCTCCTCCCAATTTTTCCCATTTATGTTTGGAAAGTATTGATTTTTTTTTTTAAACTGGAGTTTTAATGGACTTTGAAATTAACATGGCTTTTTTTTCTTTGACCCCATCATCATTTATGATGTCACCATGTCCCCCCCCCCCCAAAAAAAAAAAAAAAAAAAAGGCATTGGCCAGGGTCTGCTGTTAAGTATCTCGGCACCAGCATCACTCTTATTCGTACAAGGGTCCTTCCTCCCCAAAAGAAATGATGCTGTTACAGGGGACTCATTGGTTTAAGACAATAGAACTTAATCAGCCATAAGTCAGCATGACCTTCTCCAAAACAGCACGAGATTGCAACCTATACTTGAGGGCATGGCCAAGACATCTGCGTTTTTTAAAGAATGCCAAAGGCCTTTCTGAAATGCACCCAGGTTTGCCACTACGACCCATGGAGCAATTTCATAGCACTTTCTAGAAACACTTGGCTCATCTCACTATCACATAAGGCCCAGGGAATGGTATAGGTGCAGTTGCACCCTCTGGGCGAGGTGGGGGGTTAAGTGGAGTGGACTTCCAGGACAGACAAGGGAGTAAGTAAATAAAGTCAGGGTTGGGTCAAAGCTGCGGGAGGAGACAAGAGTGACTGATCTCTGCCTGCCTGGGCTGCAGAGGCCTTGGCTGGGAGATGTGGGGTCTGGGCTCTGGGGCAGGAGGGAAACCTTCTGGGCAGACTTTTGGGCAGACTCGCCCACACCTCACCAGCAAGCCTGGAATGCGTGTCATTGGCAGAAGAGGGTTGGGCTGTATCTGAGTCCAGAGCCTTCCCAGTGGTGAGCAATGCCAATGGTGACATGTCTGTGTTCGCATCCTCGAGCTCTGTGAGGACCTGCATGGATCTCAGGCCTGTCTATCCTTCAGGGTGGAGGAATCCCGGTGGCTGGGACCCCCACATAGCAGGTACCAGGAGGGTTGCTCCAACACAGCTGCAGGCAAGGGCTGGAGAGGCCAGTTTGAGCAGGGGTGGGGGGTGGGCTGCCGCAGACGGCAGGGGCCAAGAATGGCAAGCCAAGGCATCAGACTTGATTGGAGCAGGCTGGTCCACCAGGGACTCCTCGGACTCTCAGGGACACCCAACCAATAATCAGGGCCCACAGCCAAGGAGGAAGGGAAGAAAGAACGTGGAGTGTGGGGTACGCAGCTTCTCATGTCTAAATGGCCGCATCTGAAGCCTTAGACAGGCAGCACGTGGGGGACCCGGAGTGGGGGCCTGTAGTTTCTCTTAATCACAGAGATGTGGAGTTGTGGGGTCCCCTTTTCAAGGACAGCCCAAATCTAGGGAAATGCCTACCCAGAATGTAACAATTTCAAGGACAATTAAATCCAGAATGTGAGTCACCACCCGGACGCTTCTATCCTCTTGCATTAGAGGAGGGGAGCCGGCACCCGCTGGGGGCCCTCTGCAGACTTCCGTGTTCAGGCCTGCCAACTCCGGCCCAAGCCGCCAGGGGCGGGGGGCTGGCCCCATACACGGAGGGGTCTCTCCCCTCGGGCGACCTCAGCCATCCTGCAGCCATCCCACCAGGACGGAACAGGGCACACAGGGTGTCCAGTGTGACTCCTGTCCTGACTGGTTGGCAAAGGTCAGCTTTGTTGTCACACAGAGAATTGCAAGAATCAGGCAGCACCCTCATGGCTAACAGCCAAGAGGACCCATATTTGGTTGCCAGCGGTGTTCAGACTCAAGCACACTCCAGGAAAATCCTTATTCCCATTTTATGGGGAAGGACCTGGAGGACTTGGATCTCAGTCCTGGGATCAGGAGCAAAGCTCGGAAACCTGGTGCCCTATTTGAATTCTAGTAACTGACTCGAACCCTCCTACGCTTGCAGCCGTGGAGCAGGGTCTCTCCACAGGTCTTGTCTATCAGAGTCAGGGGACAACAGTCTTCCCTGGAGAACACGCCATCTACCTGGGGGTTGGGGGTAGGATTCGAGAAGTCTCCATTGAAAGGATGGATGAGTCGTGGGCATTCCTGGCTTCAGGGGGTTCCCCCTCCTCCAGGCTCCATGTCAGCCGTTGCCACGTGGGTTCCCCTGGGCCACTTCTCCCCAGCTCCCCTCCCCACCCAGCACCACTCTGCTCTGCTTCTTTGAAAACCACAACTTGGGTCACAGTGTCCCTAACCACCTGGACAATTCTTATATGGCTTGACGCTGGCCCAGCTCCCAGTTCCCACCTGACCTTCTGCCGGGCTGCTGGGCCCGGGCCAGGAGTGACCGATTCATGACAGCCTGCGTCCAGCCTGCCCTAGCCATTCTGCACGGGCCTGTGTCCCAGACACTCCACAAGGCCAGGCCAAGCTGTGGCATGCTTCCAGGAAACACTCGTAGACTTGGCCTCGGCCTGGCTTGGAAAGGGCCATCTCTCCTTCCTGAAGAGTCTTAAGCTGGGGATTAGCCTGAGGTGGAGACAGGTGTGCCCTTGAGTGTGTACATGTGTGTATGCGTGTGTGTGAAAGAGACCATTGCATGAGGCCCCAGGGCACAGTGGAGATCAGCATCTGGAAGACCGGGGAAGGAACAGGGTGATAACCTGGGCCCGGCCCCTCGAAGCAGATCGGAATGAGACCCGAAGGAAGGTCTTTTCAGCTGGTTTCTCTATCAGAGCACCTTCTGATGAAGAATGCCCCCAAGGAAATCCATCTGGAGTTCTACTGCTTCGGTGGGGCCCCCCGGGGGCAACACCCAGCCCTGTATGATCCAAGCCGGAGGGGCGGTGAGGGGGGTGATGAAGACAGTCCTCCAACAGTTCCCTGCCATGCCCCCCAGCCCTCTGAGCACCCTGCCCTGGGCATGCACAGTTCGGCGCACTCTCTCGGAGGAGGCTCCTTCCCAAGGGACAGCAAATACCCCTGACAGCCAGCGAGCGTGCAATGCCGGGCAGGGGTTTCCAGAGGCCACAGGGAACGCTGGAGCCTGCAGCATTTTCCTGGGGAAGGGTACACCCCGAATCAAGGCAGACATGTTACCCCAGACACTTGAGTGCAGAGAAAAGTGTGCTTGGCTGGGGTGGGGGTGGGGAGTGGACATGCGGCGGAGTAGGGTGCGGGGGGTGGATGTCATTCATGCTTTCGTGCAACAGGCCATCAGGACAGGAGCTCCCTCCCTTACAGGCTGAGGGGCTGAAGGGTGTCAGACACTGGGCTGAGGACTCGGGAAGGAGCATCTGCTGTGAGCTGTGTGCTGCAGTCTGTGGGCCACCGCTAGGCCCCGCTTTGAACTTGGGCTCCAGAGTCTTGTGCAGGGGCTGGGGAGGTGGCATGGTTCAGCGATCAGGATCATTCACCTGAGAGGTTGCTGGACTTCTCGGCCACAGCTGTTAGATTTGCAAATGCCCTCTGGGACCCGTCTGGATGAAAGGTCTATAAACGTAATGTTCCGATTACGAGGGGAGTAATGGCTAATATTCCATTTGCTCTGTACCTGCTGACCTCAGACTCCTCGGGCCTCAGTCACTGCGTTAAGACTGGGACAGATGAGGACTGGGTCTGCTGGGGCGGGCGCCATTGCCACACAGAGACCACAGTCCCTGAAGGGGGTGAGTGAGGGACCCTGCGGGGAGCCCTCCACCACAGTCCCCCATCACTGCGAGCAACCCCACTTGCAGAGGGGCACAGAGGACTGACCTGGGAGAGCTCAGCACGGCTGAGATGTTCTCCATCCTTGGGAAAGTCCTGGAATGGCCAAAGCACCCTTCAAAATTTAGAAATGGGCTAATTCCTAACACTAAACTGATGACCCCCATGGGCACAGGAGATCTTCCTTCCCACTTTGAGGTTTCCCAAGCTGGTGTTCTCACTAGAGCTGCAGCCAACTTTGCTATAGAAACAAATATGGCTCACAGAGTCCTTGATTAGGGGTTCCAGATCCACCAAGAGCCACATACTCTTCGTTTATCCAGACAGGCCGGCCCAGGCCATGCCCGACCCCTGAGAATGGACTGGGGGCTTCCGGTCATGCTTCCCACCCACCTTCTGAGCCCTGATGGTGGCTCTGCAGGGAAGCCCACGTTGTCCATAATGGGAGGCGGTGAGCGGTGACAATGGTTACCCAGCCCACTTCCTCTTGCGAAGCCTGGGGGAGCCCCGGTGGTGTGAGTGAATGCTTTTCCAACTAAGCAGAAAATTTAGTAAGTTGCTGAATGTCCTTGACGACATAGCACTTGTATAAAATATGCATATCAGCGGAGATGTTTTCCCTAACAATGCTCTGGGAAATTACATTAAATTCAAAATTATCCCCTGCTTTCCCGAGTCGCCCACAGAGACTAGCACCAACAGCAGCACTGAGTGGAAGCAAAGCAGCAGCCTTGTTACCACTGCCTTCGCAAGAGCCAGGGATCAAACATTTTTTCACAGTTTTATGTGGATAGTTTCATGAAAATTGATCAGGTCTAAAAAGTCACAGTCCAAATGAAGCTAAGGTTAAAGATAATTTATACATGATATTCCTAATTTTATTCCGGGCTCTTTTATTACTATGTGGGCCTTTATGACTTTAAAGAAAATGTCAGTGGCAGCAAATGACATTGTACTGAATAATCTAGTTATGAGGGAAAAGACATTTAAAACCATTCCACAGCAGCCTTGCTGGGTTCTGCTGAACGCACACTTTTCCTTCGCACAGCAGTCCAAAATTCCTCGCCGCGGTCGGAAACCATCTCCGTGGCCACTAAGTGTGTCATCTGCAGGTGGCCCTGGACCCTGTCCTCCAGACCATTTTATTTCCCGCACATCCTTCCCATAAAGTTATGGCAGAGGCCTCATTTTTCTCCATCAGAGGGAAACAGAAACTCCAAGTCGCCCTAAATTTGATTCCAAAGGAGGCCTGAGTCCTGCAGAAGGTGGACAGACAAACAAACATGACCACAGGGGCAAGCCGAGAATCAGAGCGGTCATCCCAGACGCCCTCGTGGCCTCTCGGGGACTCGGCTTAGCATCCACGGGTGTCTACACCTACCGATGCTTGCAGAGGCTGCCAGGCTAATTCCACCTGCCAGGCCTCTCTCTCCTCCGGTGGTTGTGGCTTCTCAACTGATTGACAAGAGATCCTTGCCCTTGGCTGAGGATTCCCCGGAAGAGTTGGCAGAAGGGCCGCTTTCTGGTGATGTGAGAGGCGGGTGCTGAACACACCAGAGTGCTCCGTGGCCCCTGCTGCAGTCCCAGCCCCTGTGTGCAGAGCTGGCGTCGGACCCTGAAGCCCCTCACTGCGGCCTGGAGCAGAAACGACACAGGCACGGGGTCTCCACTCCCCCCCACCAATGGCTTTGCTGCCAAATCACATAGACACTATCCCAAAGACAGTAGCCCATAATCGGTATGCCTCGGCTGCTGACTGCACACCAGGACCAATTTAATCCTCCAGCCCTCTTAGCGAGGGGACCCTGTTATGACCATTTCACAGACGAGGAGCAGGAGGGTCTGAAGTCCCTGGGGCACAGCTGTCTGACCCCAGGGCCACCTCTTCCTCTGTAAAATGACACAAATGGCCACCCCCTTGGGGCCCTGGGAAGAACAAGGGGACACCTGTATGGCCTGGGCTCCAGGTGTTGGGGTCCCTGAATGGTAAGAGCTGGCACGGGAACCTCCTCTGCCAACAGCAGGTCGGGGCTCGGTCATCCGCGCGCTCCACCCTTGGGGGATGAGGTGAGCGTCCTTAGACCTGTCCCTCTAGGACGCTGTCATTCCATCAGAGCTACTCTTGGACCCCTGGCCTGGCAGACGGGGCACAGAACTGTTAATCTCCGCTCAGCACCCCTTCCCCGAACCCCATCAAACCCATGGCCAGGAGGTTTCCCTGGGATGACCGAAACCAGGGACACCTGCTGGGTGCGGGTAGAGTCCTCTCCAAAGATGGGGAAGGGGGAGAGGGAAGACTTTGGGGTGGGAGTGGCTCCCGGCATCTCCAGGATGGCCCTGCAGGTGCCCGGGTGTTTACGTGAAAGTTGGTCTCCAGTGAATGTGAACACTACATCGCTGGCTGAGCAGGAGCCCCAGGCCCGCTGATCTGAGCACTGTGGCCCCCGAGTGGGAAATCAGGTTTCCTTAGGAAAACCACATACTGGATGTTAATTTCCTTTTCCTTGAAAAAGTGGAAGATCAATTAGAGGCAGAATGTGATTCTATCAGAGCTATTTTCCAGGATTTATTCTGTAAGCTTCCTCTCTCCAGTCCCCATCTGGCTCGGTCAGAAATGGGTTTTGCTTCATCAGAAATGTGCTGTGAAGTTCCCCATTAGATTATCGATCGCCTCCATGAGGCCGAATCCTCAACGTGCCCATAGACGCCGTGTGCTAGCAGAGACTCGGAATTTGGAGCCAAATAGAAAGAGAAGGAAATTAACTGATGCTTCGAAACCTGGCAGGAAATTTGAATTTAAATCCCTTTCTGGAGTGGGCCCCTTGGAGCAAGCTCTGAAAACTGCTTGGCCCCAGCTGGATTCTCCTTGAGTTCAGCTCCTGCCCTGCTCACTCCAGGGCACCTGCTCTGTCCTGGGTCCCTCCTCCCTGCATGTGCCTACACTGAGCCTCGGGCCACCCCTGGGCTCCAGATCCTCTGCCGAGCCAAGAAGTGATAGGAGAGGGCTGGCTCTTCCTTCTACCCAGTCCTTGTCTGACAAAGAGGTTCCCCAAACCATCCTGGGAAGCAGGGTATAATCCGAGACTCGAACCGGCAGCCTTTCCTCTATAGAGAAGTAAAGACGTGCTTAGCCTTCATGGGCATGGTGGCTTCTCAGGGTCCATCATGCCAGGGCCAATGTCAGTGAGCAGACGAGGGAATCTGGTTGGCTTTTCATCTCCAGAACGAGGAGCCTCCGACAAGGCTGGTGTCCCCTGCCTGCGGGGCCCTCCCTGCCCTGGGACCACAAGGTCCGTGACAGCCCCAGGCGGTGGTCTTCTTCCCCTGGATCCCGCTAATCTAAGAGCATCTGAGCTCTAGAGAGGGAGCATGGCTTTACCGAGCAGGTGCCAGCAACTTCACAGGCATGAGCTGAATTAGCCCAATGATACCTTTGTAAGGATAGGTTTCTTCCCATTTAGCTCATGAGAAAACTGAGATTTGGGGAAAGAATTTAGTAAGAAATCCAAGTGATATAGCTACCAAGTGTCAGAGGCAAGAGGAAGCCCTGGTCTGGGAACTTGAAGGATCCTATCCTTCCTGCCATGACGTCATAGGTGCCGGTAGACAGAAATACCCTCGTGGGTATAGACACTCTCCCCATCCTTCACAGCAGTGCCCAGAAGAGCCCTGCCGCCTGGAAGTTAGGGAATGAACCTCTTTCCAAGGTCTAGGTCAAGATGCTCAACCAGAAAGCAGTGAACTTAGATTGTGATCAATAACAATGACTGGGCGGCAGCCTGGGGCAGCCTGGGGACAGCCTGGGCAGTGTCCCTGTGCCCTGACAGCCAGCCCCGCCTGAGGGCTTACAGGACCCCAGAAGAAAGGCGGAAAGCAGCATGCTTTCCAGAGATCTGGTCCTAAGTGAAGCTGTGCCCATTCTCTTGCCATTCAGGTAAATCTGGAATTATTTTACTTGGTTCTGCAGAGAGGCGGACAGGGTCGGGAATGGCCCATCTTGTCATCAAAGAGGCCTTCCCTCTGTACCGGTTCATTCCCCCCAAGGGACCGGGAAGATGTTTGGGCATTCCTCTTTCCATTGTTCAGAAGAAAGCTCTAAATCCAAAAATGGTAAGGTCTGAGGTAGTTCAGAACTTTCTGATGGAAATCGCATACGTCAGGAGAGGGGCGGCAGCCAGGACCCAGGCAGGCCACAGCCTGTCGGCTCTCGGGAGCCTGGAGTTGGCTGTTTCACAGTCGCCAAAGGGCTGTGTGCACTGAAGCGTTGTAAGCGTCTCACGGGAAGACTGGCTCCCATGAGATCAACAGTGTCCTCAAACGGCCCTCCCAGAACTTTGTGGAATCACAATGCTAGGACGACCCCTACGCCAGTCTGGCCAGCCCCTAGTTACACAGAGAAGGACACATGACACATAAAGGAGATGCAAAGTCTGGGCCAGCCTGAACTGCCCAGCAGCCCGGTGCACCTCGGCCAGGAACAGAGCACGACATGCCACGCTGGCATTGTGGCCCAGGTGCTGACAATTTTGCAATGCACTGAGATAGTATCATTCTCTCTTTTTGAGGAAACTGAGGCTCCAGGAAGCCAAAGCCGCATGGTAGGGAGTGGGGACGGCCATCCCCTGCCCCTGCCTACAACTGCTGGCAGTGCCCACGCAAACCACAGATCTAACAGATCCCGTCTCCGTTCCTTCTGTCCATGAACTTCCCTTCTGGACAACGGCATGATAACAGATGGTCAGGTCTTCCAGCTGGCTGTGACGCAGGATCCATACCTATGTGTACATTAGCGATTTCCAAGTATTTGATATATGCAAACAGAGGACAGAGGAGGAGGGATGCCAGTTGGCATCAAGAAATGAAATGGACAAGGACCATCTACCTGGTGAAGGAGTCAGCTTCTTGTGGTGGAATTTGTCTAATTTTTTTTTTTTCATCTACACGGCCATGGTGAAAACCTCTGGGCATGTGCACAAGAATCAATCCACAACATTCTTCAGCGTCGAGCCCAAGGTCAGGTGACTTTGGCTGACTGTCCCGGCTCCACTGCCCTGACTCCACCCCAAGCCCGGCCAGTGGCACCTCGCACTCCGCAGGGGCCGGCGGTGCTGATGTAAGACCTTTCCCTGGAGGGTCCCTGTTTACCCTTTCCATGGACAGTGTCCCATGCATGGAAATCTTCAGGCAAAACAGAGAAGACCTCGCGTGTGAGCCTTGCTAATGTCACGCTCTGGTAAAGCTGCGAGAATGTGTTCTGAGCCCACTTCGGCTTTGCACGGCGCTCAGTATTAATTCACTTAGGGACCGTGCCCCCTGGTGCTAGAGGTGCTCTCAGATGACGGGATCTGTTGCAGAACCTGCGGCAACTTCCAGCACCTTCCTCTGATAACGTGCGGCTCTCCACGAGGGGAACATAATATACAGTGTTCCCAAGCTTGTATGATAAGGGACTCTTCTCCCTGGGAACCCATGTGAACAAGCTTACAGGAGAATTTCACCCCATTCGTGATAGAAAGCTGCCCCAAACTAGTTTCAGATGGGAGAAAGAAAGGACAAACACATCTTAGTAAGCATTTACTGATCACCAAACTGGAAACCCCTATTAACCGATAGCTAGTTATAGCTCAGAAGCAAACTAATAAAATGTGCATTTCTTTACAAATAGTAAGAATGAATAGCAACTGAGTGCACTATGCTGTCCTTCATGAGATCTGAGATGGGGCTGCCCAAACCTCACGGTGGCACCTGTTGAGAAGTCTGAGTAAAGACCGGATCTGGGATCTAGTACACCAATGTTACATTTCTTGAGTGAGATCAAGATCTTTTTTCTTAGGAGATGTGTGCTCAAGCCATAGATAGGGTTGAAGTGACGTGATAACTCACTTTGAGGGGTTCAGAAAGCACGTGTGTGTGTCCACACACAAGGGGCCAAACGGTGGACCAGGTGAGGGAGGTACCACGTGCTGCATTCTGTGCTTTCAAGGTTTCCGTGGGCTTGAAGTTTTTTTAGATAAAAATCAGAGGAAGTTTGTGCAATTCAGAAATAGGCTTCAGAAGGACCCACTGGTCCCAGGAGGAAGGCCTGCCGCCTGGAGCCGCAGTATGTAGGCGTCCCTGTTCTCTTCTTCGAAACATGCTCCTCGGGGGGTGGCCATGTGTCTTTGTCCCAGCCATGGCCAAATGTGCGGAGACGGCCACTTCCTGTCCCGATGACCTCTATTGCAGCAGGAGTCCTCGGGGTGCTGGAGGACCCGTCTGATAGCAGCTCTAACACAAAGGGGTTCAGTGGCCTGGGGGTCCATATGGAGCCCAGACTCGGGTGGACACCACTCACATTACAACCAAAGACAGAACTTTCAGATGCATTCCTATGGCCACTCCAACTCTAAATCTTATTTGAACATATCCTCACAACATGCTCACTGTGGGGTTAAATAAAAACAGAAACCCCTAACCTAACGCACAAACAGACAAGAAATAAGCCCCGAGTCTAAGGCAGAAGGCACCACCCGGTGTGTTGATCTTGGGGAGTCCTGTGCCGAGAACACCAGGTTCAAATGAACAAGGCAGTCATTTAACTTCCCACCCTCGAAAATTCCGGATGAGGCTGGACACATAGTAAGGAAGTGTTGGCCTGGGAAACAGAGGCACTGGGAGGCTGGCTCAGGCCTAAGCACCCTGGGCTCCCGTGTGCCCCCCAGGGAGAGTGGGTGGCCTCACCCTCCTCCCTTGGCCAGCACTTCTGGGTGATAGGCCCCAGCAAATACCCAGGACCACATTCACTGTACTCCTCGGTCTGGGCATGGCAGCACTGTCCCACGGCAGGCCTTCTGCCTGTTTGTGGCATTGCAGTGCGCCCCGAGTCCTCCCTGTCACCAGGCCATCTGGGTGTCCCCCCTTGCATTTTCTCCTGTGGTTTCTCTCCTAGCCCTCCCTCTATCCCCTTAAGTTTCTCAACTTCCCTGATCTTTCCCTCTTCTCTGCTGCAGGCGTAATTTAGATCAGGGAAAGTCTCTTCCTTTGCACGCATCCTGCAATGACCCAACCACCACCAAACAGCAATGCAGTGGTGCAGCCAAGCGGGCCTGGGACAGCCCCCGGGGGAAGCAGTGCCTTCACTCAGTGGAGGGAAGGAAGGAGGTGTGCAACCTTCCCATGCCTCCAGTCCAGGGAGAAACCTCCGTCTCGTGTTCGAGGGGATCCACCAGGACTGGCCACCTTGGATGAGACCTAACCTCCACCATGCTTCTCTGAGCCACGTCTGGTTTTCACAGGGAGAACTACAATATTTATGCCTAGGGGACAGAAAGATTTGCCTGCCTGAGAAACAGAAGGAAAGCGACTGTTCTCATCTTCAAGCTGGTTCACATATTGGAAGAATAAAAGCAAAGGAGACCACAATGCTTGGGGTTTGGTTAGAAAAATACAAAGGGTGCGCAGGTACTCCTTGAATAACCAGCCCTTGCGAAATCCAGTGAAGGAACTTTTTACCAACATAGGCATAATCAAATTCTCATAATTTTCTTAATTTCTACTTTCATGGGGAATCGCTATGTTCTTCTGATTTTGCCTAAGTCTCTTTCCCCCAACAATTTCATCAAATATATTCTTTTACAAGGTGGAGGTACTATTTCCCCTTCTCCTTTAGGCTCATCCAGAAACCCTGATTGACTAATAAGAGAAGCAGCTTATGGTAAAACATCTCTATTAAATTCTCTTGGCTTTTTTAAGATTAAAAAAAGGAAGAAGAAACTTTCTCTCTCTCTAAATGCGAATCTTCCCTGTAACACTGTGCCTAATCTACTACAACTAATTAATCTGCTGGAGCTGATGAAATGTTACCTCCGCATTTTTTGTTCCTTGTATACAATTATTGTAACAGTGGTGAATAAATCAATATTCCCAATCCAACTGTAAAAAACAATCAAGAAAAGCAGTGCTTCTCAGGGAAAAAAAAAAAAAACACCAAATAATATTTATTAACTCTGTCTCAATCCACAACAGAACCAAATACCATTCAGGCATTTTCTGCAAGTGTAATAAGCAAACTCGGGTACATGATGAAGGTGGCACATGCCAATAATTTCACCACTTTACACTGCAGAGTAATTGAAGGATTTAATGAGAAACAAACCAATAAAAATAAATAGACCATGTTAGAGGAGGAGAAACTGATCTGAAATGCAAGTTGCTCCATTGTGAGTTGAGGGTTTTTTGTTTTGTTTTGTTTTTTTGCATGGTTTGACCAAGGGAAAAATGGTATCAGGACGGCTAGCTCTTACCCACTTTTTCAAAGATAAAAGATAATATTGTGTTCCTCTAGATGAAAATCCTGGCCACAGTAACTCATAGTGTTGAGCAAGACTTGGGTTCCTCTGACTGCAATCACACTTCCCTCCCAAGGCGGGCCAGGGGGACAATGTCACCTGCTGCTAGGTGGCCTGGGAGCTTTGGTCCCGTCGGTGGGTGCCAGACCCCAGGGAGCCTGGCTCAGAGTGGTGGCCTGCTTGGGCATCTGTTAGGAAGCACTGCCCAGCCCCCACGCCGCCAGTGGCGACACTGTCAGGAGCAAAGCATCCAGGGCACAGAAACCCCCACTGAAACAAAACTGGTGTCCTAGCCGTGCCACCTGAGCACCCACTCTGGGGCAAACACACCTGAACCTGACCCTCTGCCCACCTCTGGGCCTGGGGATTCAGAGAGGAGCAAGGCATGGTCCTTACCCAAAGAGCTCATGGCCAAGATCAAGGGTAGGGATACATACGCTATGGGTGTTGATGGGGCTTGGCTCCCTAACCCAGGCGGCAGGAGGGCACACCTTGCAGAGTGGGGCAGGACATGCCCGCTGAGCAGGTGGTGCGGGCCCAGCTGGGAAGGATGTGCAGGAGAGGGCGGGGGGTGGCATTGCAGGCAAAGGGCCCCAAGTCTGTACGGGGCCAGAAGTATGAGCAAGCCGCTGGTGAGAGCAGATGACAGAGGGTGAGAAGGGAAATGAAGGAGAGGGTGAGAGAGTCGGCCAGGCCAGGTCAGGAAGGGCTCCTATCTGGACAATCTTACGGGACTCTGGGGGCCGTGGAAGGAGGATGTGCCTGGAACGTGGGCCCCCACATGTGCTCACAGGTGCGGCATGGCCAAGTGTTGGACCCAGAGTGCTGGCCCCGTTCTGCCTTGACAAGAATGTCTGAGGCCGGCCTCCCTTGTCGGTCCCCTCTGTGCCCAGCCGCCGAGACCTGCTCAGCTCCTGTGCCCACTCCCAGAGCAGGAGCTGTCCTTGCCCACTCGATAGTAGGAGGCTGGGTGGGGTCACTCTTTAACCTCCCCGGGCTATGTCTTAGCTGTCCACCTGCTCCTTTATGTTTAGAAAAAATGCAAACCTTGACTCTTTTTTTTTTTTTTAACTCAAATCAAGAGAAGCCAGCTCCACAAAGTTTCCTCTACGAGATGCTGTTTTCAGCTCCTCTGTTTTGAGGCCCTCCCCCATATGCACAATCGAAAACACTCCATTGTAATAAGTTATTGCTGTGCGGGGGCTCTGGGAGCGAGGGAAATGCAGGGTTCAAAGCCGGGAGCCGAGAGGTCCTTCCCCAGACAGGCGAGGGCCCGAGTGGTGGGCAGACCACTGACCCTTTGATCACACCTTTGAAGAGCTCTCTTGAAGAGTATTGATGGGATGAAGCATTTTATTTCCTGAGCAAGTTCAAGTGAGCTAGAGTCAGGCCTGGATGCCACAAACAAGGGAGCTTGCTGTTTTATTCACACGACCTAGGTGAGCTGGGAAGGCAAAGGCGCCCCATCTGGAAAGGAAAGGAATGGTCCAACAGCTGGGAGGCTGAGCTCACAGCCCGGGAGGCGTGTCCCTTGTTCTGGCCACGTTCTCACTTCCTTAGAATTTGGAAAGATGCAAAGAGGGAGTCCACTTGTGCTAGCCCTGCCCAGATCTACCAAGAAGAAGATTCCAGAAGGATCGGTTCTATGTCTTGCCCCTGCCTCGCCAGCTCAACAGGAGCCATACCACCGGCTCTGAAAGCCCAGTCCTGGGACGCAGCAGGACACACATGGGGCTGGCCCGACATGAAAACTGGATGAGCAAAGGCATTCCCCACGGGAAGCAGGCCCTCCTTCAATAACAACAAAACGGAGGAGGACAGAGAAGAAGGTAGAGGAGGAAGAAGCAGAGAAAGAGGAGGAGGATGGGGGAGGAAGAGAAAAGAGTGGGGTGGGAGGGGGTAGCACAGATCCTGGGCCAGGCCTGGCTGTCACCGCACACCTGCCCAGTGGTGCCAGGTCCCTCCATGGCTGCAGAGAGCAGCTTCAGGGACCGAGAGAAAGGGGTGGGCAGCAGAGGGTCCCCAAACGCAGCCCAGAGCAGCCGGCTCTCTGGACATGGGGGTGTGGACCTGCACTGAGCAATCAGAGAGGCAAACGCGGAAGCGCTCTTTCCATTTTAAAGCGGTGCGGACTATTACAGAGCAATAGTTCTGACTCTCATTTTACCCAGAGAAAGGAAAACAAAAACCCAGACGAGAAACACTGACTTCCTTGAGCTCAGGCCACGCCGCTGAAAGTGGTGAGAATGGTGCCTTTCTGTCTTCAACCACCCGCCCCCGGACCGCAGAGCTCGGAGTAAGGGACCAGGCCTTATCTGCTGCTCACAGACTTGCCAATGTTTGCCGACAAACGGCCAATGATTTAGAACCTAAACTCTGGCCTCACCTCCCAGGCCCCCTTCCTGTGGGCCTTGGTTCCCCGTCTGTAGAAGAAGAGAGTTGACAAGAAGGACCAGAGACTTGGACTTGACAGCTAATAGGGCCACGGGATGCTGAGGGTCCCCCAGAGCCCGTTAGTGATCCCAAGGTCAAGCATCCCCTCTGCCGCAGCCTCCTCCCGGAGGACCCGACGAGCTCCAAGCTGGCCAAGGCGGCCTCCTGGCAGCACCTCTGAACTCCGCAGCCCCTCCAGGGCCTTCCAGAAAGGAGAGCAGTGCTGTAGCTGGGGCTGTTTCTCACCAGCCCAGGGCAGGTGGTCCCCTACAGGGAGCCTATCAGCGTGCATCCCGGGCAGGCCGACTGTAAGGGGGAGCAGCCTCCTCCCAGACATTGTCTTGGACTCAAGCCCCTCGAGGGCCAGGAGCCCCCCTTTCCCATTCATGTCAAGGGCACTAATGTGGCCCCGGCCGCTCTTGCAGCATCTCCTGGAGGGCGAGAATAAGGAGCAAAATAGGACAGTTGCTGGGGGTGCAGCCCACCAGCATTCCTGGTGCCCTCCTTACAGCGTCCCGGGACACGCCTGAGACCGCCCCGAGGCTGTTCCCCGCAGAGAAAGGACCAGGCTCGGGTCCTTTTCAGGACTGTTTCAGGAGTCAGAGAGGTAGTTGGACTCCAAGGCTATGTGCCTGCAAAAGCCCGTGACCCACCCACCAGCCACTACCCCTCCCACGTCACAAGTGCAAGGGCATGGAGTCTGTCTTAGCCCTTCGCAGCAGAGTCACGTAGATACCACGCTTGCTCGTGGGAGATCACCGGTAGCTCAGGGAGAAGGAACAGCAGGTCATATCCTAGCTGGAGTAAGTGCCCAGAGCATTGGAGCAGCAGGACCAACAGTCCATGCTGGGAGCAATCCCGAGGGTCTTCATGAGGGAGGTGCTCCCTGGGTAGCTCACAGCCTGCCACTGCTCCGAGGATCCGGCATACATTCAGAGGAAGCGGCAGGTCATGGGCCGCTGATCAAGTGGGTCTCTTCACTCAGAGTCAGCAGCCAGGACAGCTCCTGGGTGAGGACTCGACATCTGGCTTGAATCTCCACAGCCAACCCTGCCACGCTTGACGGCTCAGGGCAAGACAGACGCATTCTGACCGCGGCCTCAGTGGCAAGCGACCGAGAGGCCGAGGGGGACACCTGCCTTGGGGAATAAGCCTATGGAGGTGGTGGTGGTGGCTGTCCCCCCGCCCCCTCCCGGCCCCCGCCTCAGCCTCCACGCTGCAATCTGACAGCAGCTCGCCTCCCGCGGCTCCCCAGCAGCTGCGGTCGAGGTGGCCATGCTGTGGCTGCCCGAGGGTTGGAGCTCATGTGGCAGGAGCTGAAGTCAGAGGAGGCGGAGGGCCCCCCACATCCCAGAGCTGTGAGCTCCACGTCCTCCCAGTAACCCCACATTCTTCCTAGGAAACTTCTAGGCAAGTCCACCCTCCAAACATGAAGCACGACACAGAATTCCTCTCGACTTCCCTGCAGCGCCCCCAGCATGAGAAGAGGCTCGGGAGGTGAGTGGTTGACTCGGGCTGGGCAGTGGGGCAGCCAAAAGCACAACCAAAGTGGGAGGAGGCCCTCCAGATGTGCCCCCCACCCCACAGGAGCCTACTGGGCCCTGGAGAAGAGGCAGGGGCTACGGGAGCCTCCAGGGACCCTCCAGGGAGGCTTGGCCTCCACCACGAAACTCCTTGTGGCAACCTTTCCTTCCAAGCGTGGTGAAAACAGACCCTCTGGGACCCATTTACAGAGGGGGGTGCCAGGCCCCCCATCACCCTGGTGTGCTGCACACAGCATCTCAGGGTTTGCAGGCTGTCTGTTTCCGCAGGGCTGGGCACAGCTCGGGGAGCATCGCTATGCAAAGCGTGATAAGAGAATGAGTTAAGCCAGCTCCCTGGCAAGGCTGGTTGGTGGGCTGGCGGCAGCTTCTAACAGCCATGACCCTGATGAGCCACATCCAGCATGACCCCAGGCCTTGCCATGCTGCTACACAAGTCCACCGAGGCCACCAGGAGGAGGGCAGTGATGAGCTCCAGCAGACATGTGGTGAAACCCTTCGGGAAGGAAGGAGCAAGGCACGCCCCTAGGGACATGCACTTTCACAAACACCTGCACCATTGTGGAAGATCTATCGGGGGTGAACTTTATAGGTCATAAGATTAGTATTACGGTTGTCCAGAACTTCTGCTTTTCTGCATTGCACCAGAGTTGGATTTTCTGTTTAACTATACGCTCACCATTGTTCTCATCCTCACGTGTCAACGTCGGCTGAGCAATATGTCACATTTGTCAGTGTGACTCCCACGGACAGGCACCCCCGTCTGACACCTGGCGTGACTGGTCTGCTAATGAAATGGGTTAAGGCTCTCTCCCGTGCTGGGCTTCAATAATAGAATCTAAATGAAAGTAATGTCCGAGTGCAATCCTAGTTTACATATTAGTTATTGTATAAAGGGAAAAAATGAGGGACCACGGTAGGTTACATGCAATTAACATCAAGGCCCTTGCACGGGTCTCATGGGAAGTGGATCAGCCTGGCTGGTTATTTCTCAGATTTTGATGGGAAGAAGGAAATGTTTCACTGCACACCTCAGCTGCAAGTGGCAAGGCTTTCTGGAAATGCAAGACATCAACCAGACCTCAGGACAGGAAAGACACAAATTGAGCATTTGCTTTTGAACTGCTCCTCAAAAGCATGGTTCCAGGAGCTGAACGCAGCATGTATCAGGGCCCACGCAGAACCAACCCCAGAGGAGCACACCTGAGCCTGGGAAAAGTGGAGGGCTGCCCAGGGGAGGTCCTTGGCTGGGGTGTGCAGAGGAGCTCCACACCACAGGAATCCAGCTCAGCCTCGAAGAACAGGTATGACGGAGCCAGCAGCAGAGCCGGCGATGAGCTCCCAGTCACACCTCGCTCAGGCCCACACGTGTGCGCATGTGCGCACACGCAGGTGCACGTGCGGTGACCGTCAGCAGACCATTGGCAGATCTTTGGGGTTCTGGTGGGGCAGAGGAGGCAGAAACTCTGGTGTGGCAGGGCAAGGAGGAAGCAGAAGATGGGCAAGGAATGCACGGAAGTTGGCTACCAAAAAAAAAAAAAAGAAAGAAAAAAGGAAAAGCAAGTGCGGAGGTGATGGGGAAGGAAGCAAGATGCAAGAAAGATTGCTTTTTTAGGCAGGAAGAGACTTAATGAGATGATTTCTGTGTCAGAAAGAAGGCTGGACAGAGGCCACAGTGCATTTCTGATCCCAAGACCATGGAGCAGTAGCAAGGAATGGATGAGTCCAAGAGAGCATCCAGAGAAGACGTCTTGTTTCACAGGTGAGAAGTTATGTACAGACTCAGCTTAAGCAAAGTTTCAAAGGCATGAGAGCCAACAGCAGTAGCCTACACTCACAGAAGACTGGAGTGCACAGAGCATTTTCATCCACGTGATCTGATTTGGCCCTTTATAAATAGCCTTAGAGAAAGAAGGATATCATCTTCACATTAGAGTTGAGAGGGAAAATCTGAGTATATGTCACGTTAAGCAGACTCATTTTGTTCTTGACTTGATGGGCTGGGTTATCAGGTTTCTTTAGTCGCATCTGACAAAAGCCTATTTACCCCAAAGGGGAACATTCTGGCTCATGTTACTGGTCCGAAAAGGGATGTGGCTGAACCTTGGGACAGCTGGAGCCAGCCACATCTCCCAGAACAGTTTTTCTCCTTGTGCACCATCTACGTACCCCCCCCACCTCATTTGGGTGCAGGGGTACAGCCGCCACAAGCTCTGTGTTACTTTCCCTGTGACTTGATGATGAATAAAAAGAGACACCCCTTCATACTGAAGCTATCGGAAAAGTCCTGGGGAAGTTCTCTCTTGGGGCCACGTGTCCGTTTCATTTGCTCAGTCAATAAGTCAACTCACCCATTCATTCAAATATTGATTGAGCCCCCCAGCATAGTAGACGTATTCTAGGCAGTAAGGACATGGGCAGGAAGAAGACAGAAAAGTTCTCTGTTCTGAAGGAGCTTCCTCTAGAGGATCCAGGACTTAGAAGCAACAACAAAACTCCAAAGCACAAGCATCCGTGAATCTACAAGTAGACCAGCCCCCACGGTCCAGGAAGGAGATGGCAGTTCCCACCTTCAAAGCAAAAGACTGGAATGTTGTGGTAGGTTGAGGGTGGAGGGAACACATATGGGGAGCATTTCCCCAAAAGGACTCGGAATTTAATATTATGACTAAAAGAAAGAAGTGCTGCTGGGCATATGAAATAAAAATGCAGAATTATGTAAAATTTTTGTTGAATAGTTTTTTACTCTTCAAAAGTGAATATGTAAGAGATGAGAAATTGAGAAGGCTTTGTTCTTCTGAATTATTAGTTGGAAATATTCTTCCATACCAAAGATATTTATTATGAATATTTGGAAATAGGTCTCCAACGAGAACTGGGTCTGCAGTACTGAGCCTGTCTCTGCCTCGTGGAGCGCCCCACACAGGCATTCACATGGATCTCCCCGATAACTCACCCTCCAGAGGATTGCAGGTCAGCATTCATTTGCTCTCGTAGCTCAAGCGTTTGGCACAGCCCTGGGGACACAGAAGACGCTCAATATCCATCCAATCAGATGTGTATTCTAAAATATTCTATTTTACCAAAATCTGGTGCATGAAACCATAGTCAATTACACTCATATATGACAAAGTCTTGAGAGTGGTCTGTACAGTTCTATTCATCTAACAATCTTTCCTTTTAGCACAGATAACCAGACTCCCAATTCAAAGGCACGTCCTATTCTTGGAAGCACAATATATTTCGAGGGTCATCACAAAAACACATGTAGTGCACAAAGAAGGCCCTCTGTTGAAAAGACAGCAAAAACTCTGAGCCACCGGATCGCACCTCTCCCCGCACATCATTTGACAGGTTGCCAGGCATTCTCATTGCAATTCAACCTACTGTGCCACTCATATTCTTCATCTTAACCCTCAATTGTGTCTGTGAACCTTTTGTGGTCAAAGCTATACCCCACCATGGAACAGCAGCTCAACCAGAATTAGCCTCGAGTGTTCAGAACTAATGGGAGCAGTGACCCAACTGACTGTCAGCTGCCAGAGGTCTGGGATATAGGAAGTTGCAGTTAGACAAGCAATGTAGGTCATCACCACTGAGATATCTCGAATCCATTCTTTCAAGCTTAATATGTTGTCTAGCATGTTTGTACAAAAGAGTTCCTCTCCTTCTGTCATATTTTAAAATTTCAGATACCAACAAATTCTCAGAAAGAGCAATGATGTCTACTGCATCATAGGGAACAAAGCAAGGTCATTAGGAATAAAGACAGATGTAGACAATGGATCACAACCAAAAAAGAATGAAGGGCAAAAATGCATGCATCTGGCAGAAAACAGGGGCAGGCATTCCTAGCTTTAAAGAGCAATGTCAGGTCTGGCAGGGTGAACTCAGGTCCCTGTACAGTGGATTTGGCTGATGGCCATGCCAGAGAGATGGAGCACCTAACAGAATTTGAGCCCAGTAAGAATAACCGAATGGAGAAGATATGTGTTGGCCATCAAATGATGGTCTGTTCTTATCACCAGACAATAGGCTTCTCTGCATACAAGCTCCAAGCGTTTTAGTTTCAAGATCCTCAGTAACCCCTCCTACCCCACCCTGGCTCTGGGTTAAGTAGTGTTAGTTTGTTAACAAGCACTTCATTCTTTCTTCTCTAAGGAAACACTCCCCTAAAAGCAGAGGCAGGCACTTCTCCACTGAGTATCCCACGGGCAGAAAGGATTTCACTTCTTTTGAGGCTCTTTTATTCCCTTCTTTCTTCTCCTAACTGACTTGCTCTGACATGACACCATCTCCCACCCTTTCAAGGACACCTGGAGACAATGCCACTGGAGTCAGGGACAAGGGTGATAGAGGGGACCAACAAGAGAATAAGACTTCTTGGTCAAGAACCATTTTCCTCTACTAGAGGGCAATGTTCAAACCAAGTCCCTTCATTAAGACACTGCAGAGCACTGGGTACCCTCAAAGGGGAGCACATTCTTGGGTAGGTATTTCAACCCAAGGGTGTTTGATGATGTCACAGAGGCATGAAAGCCAGTCTCGTAAGGACTTAAGGTGAATTTTGTGATCTGCTATGAAGTTGCGTTACTCACATCTGATTTTCCAGCACATTTCCTTAGACCTCTCCCTCCTAACTCCTCATGAGCCTTATCTCATTTTGTCTGAATTTCATGCTGAAGAGAGATGATGAGGTAGATGGACTGACACCAACCCAAGCTGTCATACCAACTCTACTCCACAAGGCAAGTGTGACCACAATTCCCAGTCACTCCTGTCCTCCCTTCCACAATCTGCAGAGATACATTGTCATTCCAAGGTCCTCCACCTTTGGGTTCCTTTTTGTCCAGAGTCTCAAGTCACCTCTAGGAATGTCTCACAGTTCCTTTGCGGTTTACTTGGTTGATAGCTGTATTAGAAACATGAAATTATTGAAATAAATGTGTTTTTTTAAACAAATTGTCCTTAGAATTCCATTTACTTGGCATCTGATCTTATTTCAGTTTATTTCCAGATATCTTCATTTCCACTTATTTGGCTATATTTATTTTTATATTTAAATTTTTAGGGACTCGTGGAATCATTATTCCATGATATTTTAAGACACTATCACATTGTCAGTGTTAAAAACAAATTTTGCACTATTTTCCTAGGTAACTCAAAGAGTGGGAGTCTTTTAGTGTGACTCTAGACTTAATCATTCCTCATGGCTAGTATTGATTGTCTTAGGCATAATTAATTCCACTAACATAAATTCTCTATATTTTTCTTGCTGAAAGGACAAATTCGAAGTTATCAAATAATTTAAGGCACAAAATTTTGTGCATATTTGTTTTCATTATGTAATTCAAAGACAACAACGATGTGCAACTTTTGAAAGACTTTAAGCCAGTTATTAAATCTTTGTCCACGGAGTAGATATCCTAAACCCTCCCATCAAGCCTCACAGTTCAGGATGTGCAAATCTCTAAGATTTTCATTGTTTTACAAATAAAACTATTATCTCAAAAAGATTCCAAAAAAAAAAAAAAATGAAGACCATACACCTCAAATGACAAAAGACTGTGTACCAACTGTTGCCACCATGGCCGGGAAGAAATTATACTCAGTGCCTTGACAATGTGCCCAGTTATCAATCACCTGACAAAGCAGATCTGGCAGAATGCAGAGAGGTACTTGAAACCATTCATTGACTCCCAACAACAAACCTGTTCTGCATATTGCATTTCTGCTAATCAACTGAACCTCCATGGTGATTCACACAACAAGGTTTGATCTCAGAGGAGGTGCAGGAAGGGAAGTGTGAAGCAGACAGATGAAGGGCTGACATGACCCAACATGAAGCAGTGAGCCTCCAGCCTCCTGACACAATCAGCTCTGTTGGAAGCAGGGACCATCTTCCTCCCCATCCGGTGTAGATACATCCCTGTTTCCCTTTTGTGTGATCGAAACAGGAGGAAATAAAAGTTGCCAATCTTAAGTGAAAACTTGAAAATTCTTAGGAGAGAAAGAGACTCCTTCCCTCTCTCTGGGTTATTCAACTGGATCAATTCACAGTTGGTGGTTTCCCAAGATTACAGACAACAGTATAATGGCCTCAGAACATGAAGGGATAAGAAATAAGAATAGAGCATGAGGCTTCAGTCAGGGACAGAAGACCCAGGGCACAGGACAAATAACTGAAGCCCAAGTTACGTGGGCTAGCTTAAACCTTCTTAGGAAAAGATGAAGATGTCTCATACCCTACCTGATAGGTGTAAGGCAGGAAATAGGCTGGGCCTGAAAGCCTCAGACACAGATCCAGGAGAAGCTGTATTCTTTGTCATAATCTGAATCACAAGGTGACAGTACATACTGAACCCATTTATCTCCCAGAAGAGTCCTAATTCTCAGGTTGAGATGACTATGAACCACAAAGAGTAGGATCTTCCCTATTCCCCCAACCTGGGTTCTGCACATAAGCACTGAACTCCAGACTCCCAGGCTCAAGCTCTTGCTCAGTTCTGACGCTAACCATTATCGTTTTGGAGATTTAATGCATTAGGTCTCCAATTTAGCTTGCCAGACAGATTCTTCCCCAATAAACACACAGTTTTATGATGGTATCTTGCATTTGCTTTCATTCATAATCACAGATTAGCAACACCAAAAATGCTGTCTAAATAAGAAGAAAATAAAATAAGAATTGGGAGCTTTCGATTCAGAATAGCAGCACATGCATTTTCCTTCCGACCTAAGAGGCAGTTCAAAATGTTTATTAATGCCCAAAAGTGAAAAGACATTTTGGGAGGCCATCAGCCAATAAGAAATTTCAAGAGATTTCTGGAAGACAAAACAAAACAAAAAACAAACAAACAAAAAAACAAACAAAACGGGTCAAGTGATGGCTGGGAAAGATCACTGGGAAAGCTCAGAAAATACATGAAGAGTGAATCAGCTGTAAAGGGACCAATGTACCAGCAGAGCATTGTGACAGCATAGATGGTAAAAGGCATGGATGGCCCTGGGGACCAAAATACAAAAGGATTAATTTTCAGACAAACTCCAACCCCTAAGAGAGGAACTAGCTGCCAGGCCTATATGTACTAACACCTGAGGATGTGTCTCTAAAGAGTGAAATGAATAGTCTGAGGAGAATTAGACAATTGTCTTCAGATATTAGTGACCCCAAGTAAGCCCTTAAAATTCTGGCATGGATTCTTCCAGTGAATAGCTGACCTTTCAGCAAATTAATATAAAAGAAGATTGCCAGTCAACAAACAATCAGCTTCTGGTCAACTTTGCTATATCCCGCTCTAAAATAAGCTGGGACAACCCAGAATTTCTAGATGGATAATTCTGCAATTGAATATAATAAAGATAATCAACAGAGGAAATCCCATAATGCAATGCAAAGAATAAATAAGATACACAGCAACCATGATTCTAAAGAAGGCATATGCGTTTTCAGTAGAATAAGAGAAGTTAGATATACATATTAATCAATATTCTCTGAGGGATAGAAGGTCTTGCATTCACAAGACAAGGACAGGGTAGAATGAAAACAGAACAAGATGGATTTCTAGAAAGTTAATAAAAATATTTACTAATTTTTAAAGCAATAGATTAGAACATAAAATTGAGAATCTTTTGCCAGAAAAAGAAAAATTTAACAGAGAATATGGTAAGTCAAGAGTGAGGAATAATATAAAATTAGTTTAATTTCCAGCTAATAACCATTGCAAGAGGAAATTACATAGAAAACAAAGGAAAGGAACAAAATAATGAAAGACAGCTCTCTAAAACTGAAGAATATACATCATAAGATTAAAAGTATGTCAAGCACAATCATTTTTATAAGTTACCAAAACCATCATCATGAAATTAGACACTTACTTGAAAGATATTAACTGCTATCAGAGAAAAAAAATGCAGGTTGCTGACGAAGGAAAAGGAACCTTATTTATACTACACTTCTCAATAGCGACATTGCTTTCTGGAAGTTAATGGAAGAATGTCTTCAAAGTTCTGAAGTTCTACTTTAAATCTTCGTTTCAGTTCTATACCCAGTCAAACTATCACTCAAATATGCAGGCAGAATAAGAGACAAGTAAGAATATGGAAGCTTACCTCACAAACAAATTTCTAGGGAGTTATTTGACAATGTAACAAAGAAATAAAGCAAGTAGAGAGACCACAAATCAACAGATTGACCCAGGAGAGCATAAAGTGAAATCCAAAAATGACAGCTTCACAATGGGTTTAGAGATCAGAATAGTATAGTTTAGAACTGAAGAATAGAAAACTTTGGGAGGAAGTCTACATATCACACACACACACACACACACACACACACAATATGGGTGAGATGATGTAATTGAGAGCTTGGATAAAAGTTGAGAATTTATCAAAGGTAAAAGAGGAGAATCAATTTTAATTTAGTGTCAGGAACATTTTATTTTACACGGCTACTCAGGCCAATTGGACATTCAGGAAGGCAAATGTAATTTTATCAGAGCACTTATTTCTGCAGTGAACATTATTTCCAGGATCATAGCAATGTAAATGGTATTCATTGGTTCTGAAATCTTGGAATCCACATTTAGACAAAATTCACTGAAGACTAACTGAATCCACATCAGAATGTAAAAGCTATAACCTTGATAACACAAAAGGAAGGACAGCTGTCAGGATTGAGATGTGGGAAGACAGAGAGGCAGAGGAACAGGTGTGGGGTAGAGGAGAGAGCGAGTGGGTTCTCCAGAAGTGCTTTCAGTGGAAAAAGAAAGATGATTATGCTGCTTGGTTTTTCAAAATCGCACCAGTTGGGAAACTTTAAACAGTGAGTTAACCCAATAGGAAAGAGAAAAAGGGTTGGAGAAAATGTAACTAAGTATTCTTCTTTCATAGCAATTATTTTATAAGCAACACTGAAGGAAGATGAATCCAGATATAAACTAAGTGTATGCAGCTGGTAGCTATGAAGCAAACACAACATTCACAGAAAGCTAAGAGTGATTGCCCATGGAAGACTGAGCTGGGGATGAGAGAGAATGTAGCAGGGGAACTTCTGTTCATTAGGAACCTCTCTGGACTGTTTTATTTTGTTAGTCCCTGTTCCATTAGCAATACTTTTTCCAAAGAGAGCTTAGAAGTTTTCTCTACAAAGACAAGGAGGGTTGCAATGTATAAAAGCAAATAAATTTTAGTTTTAAAGGTCCCATTTTAATGATGTATCCAAACCCAAACTTTGAATAATTGGCTGCATACTTTCTCATCCCATCAAATTCCATATAGTCTTTGCTTCCTTTTAAAGAAAAGGATGACTGGTAGCAGCACTTCTGAACTAGAATCAACTAAATTGATATAAAAAAGGAACAGATCTATCCCCATCCCCAAGCCAAGTGAGCAAGACTCTGGGATGAGGACCTGGGGAATCTTGTCACCATCCCAGGTGATTCTCACTGACCTACAACATGGTCATGCCACTTGACCAATTTAGGGGCACAGGTAGGCGAGGTTGTGGTAACAAACAGGGCCAGAATATATTATGGTTCAAGCACAATACACTGTACGTCCCATCCATATCCCAGTGAGGAGCAGGCATCCCCCCAGCTGGCAGCTCTCCTCCACGTGGTGACTGAAGGATATGGGTTCCTCCATCTCGTGTCCTTGCACTGGAAGGCAGGAGTGGCTTTGGCATGGAAATGGTACATATCAGTCAGCTCAAACTTTACCAGGTAGAACCCAGCTGCCTCTACCTATAGCAGAAGTAGCTACATAAAATGTATGTCCAGGAAGAAGAAACTTTTTTTTTTTTTAATTTGGCCAATAGCCTCCATCTAGGTCCATACCCCAGGCCATGGACAACTTCTCTTCCATTTAGTCAAGATGACCCTAAATGTTAACAACTTGTAGAACAAGGACTTGTTATACCCTGAAAGGAAGGCCTGTCTGAACACAGACTCAGGGACAGGTCTCACAAAGTTTCTGTCTTAGAATGCCAGCCAAACTTGCATTCTCTTGCTGGATACCTGCTTGGGCTTTTATTCATCCTTAAGTTGCCATCGATCAAACTGTTGATCTCAACACTCAGCTGCATGTGGCCTTATGAGAACATGGTCCCCACTACAGCAATTCTTTGAAACGACATCCCTAACAACACAGGGCCCCAAATAAAGAGGGACCAGGCCATTTCCAAATGGGATGGCTCCCATATGTTCTTCACACAGTGATCCAATGACAGGAGTCACACGACCCACCTGTGCCAGCACTGGCATGCACCCCCATAGACAGTTTGGAAACCCCATGTTAGAAACAAATAAAGTCATGAAACCTTGACCTTTGTACATTCCTTTATTTCAAATGGGTTTGATGGAAAATGGAAAAGGTCGGTATTTTGAGATTTAGTGTCAAAGTGATAACCTATAAATTTTGTACATCTACCTTTCAATGACACTTAATTTACTGACATTGAGGATAAATATTTTTACTAGTTCCTAGTGTGAATATTTTCCAAATATTAGGTGAAGCTTTCTTAAAGTTAATCTATCACAAGGGATTTTTTTTAGACTCTTTCTACCTATAGCTGGCCTGAAAACAAGTCTTTTCTCCATTCCAAACACACAGAATGACATATTCGATGTACAGTGTTCATCAGTTTAACAATAAATAAATAAAATAAGTTGAAATGGCCCACAAACACACAACATAGAATGTATATGAGACCTACACACTGGTTAAATATTTATGAATTAAATAGATACCAATGAGGTAAAAAGAGGCAAATCTCCTCATAAGGCAAGATCCACTGTGGTAAAAAGGGATTTTGCTAAATTATTTTTTCCTTCATAAAACATGTCCTCTTCTAAAAAAATGTTCCATAGCTAGGAGATGGGAGGGTTCACAGAGAAGAAAGATGGAAGAGTGATACCAGGGTTTTGTGTCCTTTATTAAAATTTATGATTCTCCTTGGGCCTAGGAGGCCCAGCTTTGCTCCTTAGAGCTTGAATGGGGGGCACGTGGAGTCAGGAGAGCCCCACCCTAGGGGCACCTTCTCCCCACACCGCTGGCCCTATCTAATCTTTCTTTGCCAGGTTTCAGGAGCCCCATGACTTGGTCTCCTGTCCAACACCTTGGATCTGAGACATTTGCCCAAAGTAATAGGTTAATAGGGCTGACAAGTCTCCCCCTAACTCCCCCAGATCTGGGAGGGCTCGTACTTTAGCCAGTGATTGCTGAAGACAGGCCTTGGGCAGCCTCTTCTTGGAGGCCTCTGCCCTGTGAAATGCTAGAGGTGAAGCCACATGGAGGGACAGAGGTCCAGGTGTCCGAGAGTTCAGCCACAGGAAGAGGCTGTCCTGAACTAGGCAGCCCCCACGGCCCCACTAACTGGCTGTGACCTCATAAATGAGTCCAGCTCACTCCACGTGGGGCAGAGGTGAACATTCCAGCTGAACCCCACAGAGAGTCAACCCCAAGCCCTGAATTGATAGCCAGTCACCTCGACACACCGCTGCTCCCCAGGGCTGGGCTGTAGGGCTCTGGGTACTGTCGGGGAAGCTCGGGAGCAGCAGTGTCTGGGTCCCCTGTGGACCAGCACAGACCTCAACCCTGGATGCGGTGCCCCGCCCTCTAACCACCTGGGGCCATGATGGCGGCAGTGAGCAGGGCAGGGCTGGACTCAAGCCCTCGGGACTTTGGACTCAGCTCCTCGTAGGGTGGTGAGCAGGCCAGGCTGGGCCATGCGGGAGGCCTGAGTCTTCCAGTTCAGGAACTGACAAAGTCCTGAGACAGCTGGAGCACCAAACTGACATTTTGGTCAGAGGGCTTTGGAAAGAGGAAAGAGGGCTCTTTCCTCTGCCTGCATCTGTATGGGGCTCCAGAACCTCCCAACTAGGCAGGGTGGGTGCCTGCCCAGAGACCCGTCCAGTCCCAAGGCTCGCCCTCACCTGTGTGTCGCAAACCTCATATCTCTGGACACGGTCCCCACCCCTAATCCAGGGCACCAAGGAACAAGGACCGCCACTGGAAGGAATCAGGTGTATTATAATTGGGATTAGTGTTATAATTTGCATAAATT
The DNA here is from genome assembly GCF_010015895.1 of Lontra canadensis. Taxonomy (NCBI): domain Eukaryota; kingdom Metazoa; phylum Chordata; class Mammalia; order Carnivora; family Mustelidae; genus Lontra; species Lontra canadensis. The sequence continues at coordinate 3,559,203 of NW_022631073.1, read as the reverse complement.
ATAATATAAATGCATATTGATGTTACTGTGTATATTTATATAGGTGTATGGTATAGATGTAATTGACGGGTTTTATGGTTGACGTTACTCTGTTTGACCACCTTCCAAGGCTTCTTTTTGGTCTGTAGACCCCACACTCTTCCATCCATTCCCAGCACACACTCTGCTCACCGTAAGGCTCGCTGGGCAGTCTCCCAGGAGAGCAGCCGCCTAGGGGCCACACATACCCCTGCCCCCGGGCCTTTTCGGGGTGTCTTTCTAGACCATAGACATTTCTTTCTCCATGAGCCCAGCCTCCTCCTGATGTCCACGTCCCCTTCATCCTAAACATGACTCCTGTTGGTGCATTCCCTCTTATCAAGCCTGCTGTCTCTCTCTGTCCCGGGAGAGAGGAGAGGCTGCCTCCCCTCGCACGCTGGCCCCTGGCTCTTTGACTTGCACCCATGGAAATGCACTTTCTAAAGAACATGGAGCAGACTCATAGTTGGTAAAAAAGATGCCCTATGTTAATCGCCCTTTCATTATATATTATTGCATTGCTATGGTCTGAATGTTTGTTCCCCCGACCAGAAAAATTCACATGTTGAAATCTCAGCCACCAGAGATGATGGTGTTTGAGAGACGCTTAGTTCATGAGGGTGGAGTCCTCGTGAGCAGCATTAATGCTCTTAAAATCGAGACCGCACAGAGCCCCCTCGCCGCTTCCGCCACGCGAGACCTCATCGGGAAGGCACCCGCCGTGCGCCTGGCGGAGGGTCCTCCCCAGGGCCCGAAGGTCCCGGCACCGCGATCCCGGACGTCCAGCCGGCAGACTGAGCGACAAAGGCCTGTTATTTATGAGCTACGTGGTCTGTGGCGTGTTGTTTGGGCAGCAAACCACGAAGACGCACCTTCACTATAATGCCAATGAGCTGGGGGGTCTGACTGAGAAACGTTTTGGAGAGGTAAACCTTATTCTTCGTCTCCAGCGCAGGAAGACCATGCAACACAAGAGTACAGGGCACCCTGTCTGCAAAAAGGAAGCTGGAGGCCGGGGCAGGCTTGAACCGCCAGGGGAGAACTAGTTCGAACCCCAGCCCCGATCTTACCAGTTCCCTCTCCTCTCCTTACCCGACAACCCTATCATCTCCACGCTGAGAGGAGACATTGACCACACCGGGAAAGTTGTTTCAGAGATAAAATGAGAACATAAATTTAATCAACCAGCTCTATACAAATGTAATTAAATAGAGAAAGAAGGCTCTTTGTGGGCATAAATACAGAGGCGTTTGTTAATTGTTGCCCTGAGTACTTGGTTTGGTGGTGTTTGTGTGTGTCTTGGTTTTACTGTGGCTTTTTTTTTTTTTTTTTTTTTTTAGATTCAGCCTGGAAGCAGGATGCTGACCTGATATGGACCAGGGGAGACGCAGGAAGGCTGCACATGGAAAATTTAATTCTGCAGAGGCAGATGGGAGGTGTTTCTGGCAGGATTTGGTTAATTCCAAGTGTGAGACTCCAACTGTGCCTCGAGCACAGATACAGATTTTTATAGGGCCCAAACCTGAGAAATCTGGGAGAATGAACACGTCTTTCCTCTCTGTGTGCCTCTTAGCATCAGCTGTCCTCCATTTGGGTCCATCCTTGGAGGGAACCATTCCTGCAGGCCACATGTCTCTCAAGCAAGGTCCCAAAGAAATGGGTGGGACCTGCTTTGCTGTGACCTTCATCCAGCCTCATACAGAACACCAACCAGGAGGGCCTGGGACCTAGGCAGGCAAGTCCAGACTTGCATCCCTGGGGGTGGGGGCGGTGAGGCATAACAGATTAGCCGGCCTGTGAGGGAAGGTGGGTCATGGGCATTAAAGCCCCTTCAGAATCACTGGCTTCTGGGAAAGCCTGCCTAGCGTCCACTCTCGGGGTTGTCTGTCCTCCATGACCGGTGAGCACACAAGTTTCACCGTCATTTGTGCTAAGGAGCCAGGGGGATACGTAAGATTTTCAGGCAGGTGACTTGTCATTTAGCATATCCTCATGCTAAGGCAGAGAGCATAAGGAGAGCCACAGAAGCTTCTGGAAAAAAAAACTCTGTGTCTGGTCGAGGTGAGCAAAACCTGGGAGAAGGGCCTTCCTGTCACCTCTGGTCAGATGCAGATGGACATTGGTCAGACCCTCGGTCATGGGAAGGCTCCCTCCACTTCCTGCCCCGCCATGCCCATCCCACCACAAGTCCTGCCACGGTCGGTATAATGTGGGGTGCAGACCCCATCTGATGTAGGACACCAGGCTTCTTGGGCAAAGCAACCTCACAAGGGGGACGTGGCGAGTTCTGGTCCAGCCCTGACCCAGGGACTGTCCCTTCCTTGAAATGAGAGCCTCTGTCTCAGCAGCTCATCTTATGGGCATTGCCTGGAAGGTTTTCCCCTCCTGGCCCTGCCATCTGGCCACTTTCCCCAGTGTGATCCCACCTTCAGAGGAGGCCCTTCCAGGGGCCGAGAGGGTGACTCAACTCTTGTGTCTTTTTGCTTCTACATTTCAGGGGGGAGAAATAAATTCTCTCTTTTGAAACTGTGATCCACTGAAAATAAAACAAAATGATAAATATCTGAGTTGCATTTTTTTTAAGATTTTATGTATTTATTTGAACGAGAGAGTAGAGTGAGAGAGCTCAAGCGGGGAAGAGAGGCGGAGGGAGGAGAAGCAGGCTTCCAGCCAAGCAGGGAGCCGGATGCGGGCTTGGTCCCAGGACCCTGGGATCACAACCCGGGCCAAAGGCAGACACTTAACCGGCTGAGCTACCCAGGCGCCGCTGAAGGGCGTTTTTATGACCATTTTCTGTGTTCATCATCACCAACATGTAACACCTGCAGCTAAGTAATGCTTGATTTTCACCTAAAATTCTTCACTCAAAATATGAAAGTCTAAGGCCTTCGTGAAGTAAGATTAAGATTGAATTTAAAGACAAGCCTCATTTTTATTTGTCGGAAACACAAAGAAGGCTGACCAAGTCGAAGCGTCTTCTCCTAATAGGAATTCAGGCCGATTACAAGCCGTATAACAAACACAGGATGCCGCTGACGCTCCCAGGCCACCATCGTGGTGGAAAGACAGGGCTGCATCCAGGGGCCCTGGAAGCACAGAGACCCCCATCCTGGCCCCAGGGTGTTGGTGAGGCTGCCCCAGAGGTGTGGCCAGGATGGCCAAGTGCTCGCCCGTGGTCAAGCGGCATCTTGTAATTCCATTAAGGTGTTAGATTCAAATGCAGAATTAGCTGTTGCCTACGCAGAATTATGTTAAACACGGGCCAGACTGAAAATCAATATTCTGCTTAAGTAACTGGCCCTCCAGTAATTTAATGAAGGTAAATTGCATTACGCCGAGGCAAGGTGGAGGGGGCACTCTGTCTCAACCCTTCCATTATACGGGGCTATACAGCTGTGAGCCTAAAGAGAAATTAAACACATACTCATTTTTTCTCCCTGAAGTTGGACCTGGGCTTTTTACGCCAGATTACTTGTTTGCTTCTTAATTTAAAACTAGAGTAAATAATTTGCAGCCCTATAATTAGGAAAGAACCAGGGACTCATAATAAGAAAGAGAGAGTGAGTGCTGGAGGAACGGTGGAGAACACACTTTTCTGAAATCCACAAGAAAAACTAGGGTGGGGGTGGGAGGGCCCTCCTTAGTTTTCACATACGCATTAAAATTTAATTCTAAAGTCTTTAACTTGACACCATAATAGGTCAGTTTCACAATCTGATTAAGACCATGGAGCAAAGGCAGAGATAGTTTTTTTTTTTTTAATTATGCATAAATGTGTGCAAAATAAGAATTTTTAAAGCACATGTTTGATATACCGGTTGTCCGTGTATTCAATAGTGTGCTTTGTTATTGCTTTTCTTCCTGCCTTTGGCCCCAGAATATGTGTGTTGAGGGTCTAGGGGTCTGTGTGTGCTCACACATCATGTGACAACTCTAAGTTTGCTAGGCGCGGAACCCTTCAACACGACACCTGAAACGGGCATCTTCTCATTTAAGATTCTACTCTGAGAACTTCAAGCTCTTTCCACGGTCGGCATGTACTCATTATGACACTCCAACCACATAAGTTTGTGCTAAAAGTGATTGACAATAAAAAGGAGGTACCGTCACACCATTTCCAAGTTATGGCAACTCATTTATTTATTATTCAGCGGCAAACTTCATCTATATGAAACACTTCACAGACTTATGTCCAAAAACCCCAAATTAAAATGACAATAATTGCATGTTGCTTAGGATGGGATGATATGAAAAGCAGAAGTCTTTTTCTTTATAGAAGTGGATTTGGATCTTCTGAGATCCCGTAAGACTTATTACCCACGTGGGTCACTATCTCTGAGAAACTTCAGATGTTTGCGATAGAGATGCACTAAGTTAATTGGCATCTATCACCTGTTTCCCTGACTCTTCAATTTGTCTTAATCTCTTAGACGAGAAAGGATATAGGATATCAACAAAGAGAGTCAAAATGAAAATGCTTCTTGAAACACAATATAACCTTGAGGTCTAACCCTTTAAATGCCTGCTTTTATTCAGTTTTCCATTGGCCACAAAACAACGTCAAGGTCAGCTGGGATGTCTCCCGTAACTCTGTGACAGCTACAGAGAAAAGGTCATTGATGTTCTCAATTCAAACATAATTACATCTTAATTTCTTATTTGAATATCTTGCTTCTCAAAAAATAATGAATCTGGACGATGGATGGTAACTCAGGTACTTCTCACTAACGAGCCAGAAAATGCTTTTTGAAATCAATGTTTACTGCTGAAAATATCAGGGTCTGGGCAGAGAGTTGAGGAGGACCTTGTTTTCAAAATATGTAGTTCTACCTCGAAAATATATTTAGTACCATCGGATGATGAGACATGAGCACCCAATATATTTAAGGTCAAGATAAGATTTTCAGAACTTGTCAGTGCTATAGATTGTATGGAAACCCAGCGAGTTCCACCAGCCCCATCGTAGAGACCAGCGCCTCTAACTGCCAGCACTGCACAAACCAGTTCCACCTTCATTCTTAAGCAAACCAAGAAGCTGAGAGACAATCCCCACAGCTTCAATCTGAAACTTCATTCTTGTGTCACTCCCTTTTAAAGTGAGGGAGCACATGGTTTTCCTTGTTAAAAATTGTCCCCCCCCAAGGTAAGAATGTGTTCTTGGTGGAGTTTGGTGGTGAAGTGGTTAAAGAAATGATAACAATCAGGTTATCTCACTGTGGATAAAAGAGAATAGCGGTTTGTTAAAACCGGGAGATGTTCCTCCTTATTCTGCCCTTAGGATTATAAAGGCGACGGTGTCTTCATATGGCTTTCTTCAAAAGCAGAACGGAAGCAGGCAGTGGAAACAGCAGGGAAAGGGGGGAGATCTTTGCTTGATTCTTTACTTCTGTGGATTTTCAAATGGAAACTTTTGCAACTCTATTTAACAACACCAGTGGGCCATTAGCATAATTTCTCAGGTGGTACATTACGAAACGTAAGCTGGGTATGAATCCGGGAATTTCTCATAGATCCATTCCTCTACAAACAGAGCAGCCAGTTCGCAGAAGAAGAAAAGCAGGCGACGCACATTGGTAGGAAAAAAGGACGTCTGATGCCACTACTAGCAAGATGATTTCCAGTTAAACAATGAAAATTATTTGCAAATACCTGTTATTTTTGATGGGTAAGAAGGAAAAGAAAAGGAAATATTCCACGGTGAACGTGAGCCTCACCATCTCCCGGGCGGCTGGTGGGAGTTAGGCAAATTCTTTTGGAAGCAGTGCCACCGAATCTTCTCGTTCGAAAATGGTGTATTTTCAAATCTACCCCCAAAGAAACAATCAAATATGTGAGATAGGCTTTCTACACAAAGATGCTCAACATAGGATTGTATCTAATTGCAAAGAAAAAGAACCCAATATCAAATAATAAAGAATGAGTTCAGTTAATTATGTTAAATCCATTTGCAAGGACATTCTTCATTATAAAGGATGTTTGCATAGATTTTTGATGTAAAATAGGGAAAGGTTTAGGACACAACATTAAGTGAAAAGGATAGCTTACACACAGAACAATATCAATATATTAAAATATAGATAAAAGGAAGGTAAATTACTAAAATATTAACCAAAGGAAAATGAGTTTGTGGCCAGTTATAATTTTTAAAACAATATCCTATATTTCTAAAAATTCCAAAATGGGCATGTGCTATTCTCATAATACAATTTTTTTAAAAGAGGCAATTTTTTAACGTAAAGCCCTGTTGGCACTGATGTTAAACTGACAACAAACACTTTGTTTTCTTTTATTCACAGGATATAAATCAGAAGTCTTTTGACTCTCAGGATTTATGAAATTTCCTCAGTATGAATATCTGCTTTTCAGCCAAAGTTAATTCAACTGCTGGTGTGGGACAAGCAAAGGAGAAGGAGCCCGGGGCGGCCCTCCAGGAGCTCCCAGCCTTGTGGGGACACGCAGCAGGGATAAGCCACCCCTCCCTCCCCCAAAGTGCCCTTCTGCATTGCAGGGGAGGAGGACAATGGACAGGGTGGGCACGGGAAGCTTCCTCCGGCATCTTAGAGGCAGAAGGCATGAGTCTGAGAAATGTTCATGAATTCTGTGTCCATAGAAAAGTCACCCAAATCGTCAGTGGTCACAGTAACAGCAACAACAAATCGTAAATGCTTTCTTCAGGAAGCTTTTGGGAGAAGACGCACCTCTTAGAGGAGAAAAATGTGTTGCAGAGAAAGAGAGGAGGGCCCAGGCAGGGGAGTGGCGGATCCCCCCACCCCACCCCGACCCCGTGAGTCCCCTCAGCGCTGGTCTTCATCAGGGTTAACCCCCTGGGAAGATCGCTGCCTTGTTACATATAGAACGTGGGGCTGTTTTACAATTCAAGTCACCGAGTTCATATACTATGACATTTCACATTCTATCAAATTTCACAGAGTTCTCCAAAAATGTTTTTGGACATCTGGATGTTATGTGGTAAATGTGTGGGTGGAGAGGTCATGGGCATGTTATAACCTGGGGGAGGGGAGGGTTCATTCTCCACCTCCTCTCCCCGGCCCCCCACCCCGACTCCTGCCCCCTGCCCCCCAGCTCCTCCAGGTGCTGCTGCTGGTCAGGGCCCCGGGAATTCCTGCCCAGAAAGACTTGGGAAAGTGTGAGGTGCTGCCCGTGGCCACCGAGTGGGGACCCCCTCCCCCCGCCCTTGGCACAAGACTGGCTGGTTCGGATCAGAGCAACAGGCCAGAAAAATGCACCCTATTTTTATGACATAGATGGGTTAATATGTATTTATAGTCTATCCTGACACAAAAATATAGAACATGTATTTTATATTTCTCTATTTCATTGTCCACTTGATAATATACCAACCGATCCCTGCCCAGGATTTGTCATTAAAATTCCAGTTTTGAAGAAAGGTTTTCGTCATACAGGTCTTGCGGGAATGCAGAGCTCATCGGCTTCCTCATGGTTCCATGCCTGTCATCCGCGGTCCTGGCCCCCCACCCCTGCCCCATCAGGAGCCCCCCATCTCTTGCAGCACACCCCCTTCCTTCCCGGCGGATTGCTCACTGAGGGTGGCTGTCAAGGCCAAGCGCCGGATGGCTGTTGAGGCAGCCCAGCTGGACGAATTAATGTCTCTCCCATAACTCAAACCAGCAATGACTTCATCTCGCAAATCTCCGAGTAGCACAGGTCAGAGCATGCGTGTGCACACAGTGATGGGGTTCCCAGGGAAGCTGAATGGTGGTGGTAAAGTGTAAGCCAAGAACTACAACGTGCATGAGAACCAGGGCCACATCTGAAAAAATAAAATTCTAGCAGATCTTTCCGGAACACTGCAAGCTTGCCGGTACAATGATGATTTTGTCCTGTTACATCTAAGCACACCAACAAATAAGCAGAATCGTACTGGTACGAGGCTGTCCTGTAAATACATAATACATTAATATCTGTTTCATAGAAGCATAGAGAAGAAAATAAAGCAAAGACAAAAATGTAGGAGAAATAAATAAATACGTAGGTATATGACCACCCCTTAAATGAACTAAACCAAGGACATTTTAAATTTATGTATATGTTTAATGTTTATTTGTATGTAAAGTAAAATCTACTTTCTAAATAGGAAAGTAACTAATAATCTTATCTTATTAACAGAAGAATAGTTTTGTTTTGTCTTTTTTTTTTTTCTAAACTTCATTCGTTTCTGCTGACACAGCTGTGAGGCCAGTGAATGAAATAGACTGACACATAAAATCAGAGGAGCCATCCTGAAGCTCTGAAATGTTGTGCATAATATTTTATTGGGGTGACTGGAGGGAGCTTGTGGTAGAGTCCACCACGGACAGGTCAGGAAGCACATACGTACAGCAAAGGGCCCCAGGAAGGGCTGGGCCAGCCCAGCCAGGGTCTTCTGTGTTTGTATTTTGTGGTGGGTTTGGACTCACAGTCTCCTGATGAAAGCTGGAGAGCGACTGGGACCCCTTTCTAATGCGATTCATAGTTAAGAAAAATTAACTGCATCACGCAAAATCAATACAACTATAGGACGAGACCAGGGGAATCCGAGAATCCAGCAAATTCTATGGTAAGGGTAATCATTATTCTGCATTGGTTTTCCCGTGGCAGAATCCCTGCTGTCATCATGGGACTCCAGCCCGAAAAGACACCTGTGAGTGTGTCCAGGTCCCCAGGCTTCCCGGGGGCTCCTTCCTGTGCTCCACCCACCGTGGGCCCAGCATCACCCCACAGGACCAGTCCCACCCTAAAACATTGTCCTGTGTCCCCTGGCGCTCACCTTGCTTTTGCCCCTCTGTTATTTCGACAAGGAACTGGGTCTCCTTATACTTTTCCCTTCCCTCCTTCCCCTTGTCAATGACGAGAAAAAGCACACAAGGAAGATGTGCCTTCCAGAGACAAAGATAGACTCATTCCTTCATGTCAGATTTTCCATAATGAACGATGTCATTAAGGCTTTGACTTATGTCATTACAAAGTAAACATGAAATCTGCAAAAGCTGGATCCCAGTTTCCCATTTGTAAATTCTTTTCAGTGTGTTGCCTGCTTCCCCTTGGTTTGGATCCCAATGGCTAATGCAAAAGAGAATAAATCCCATTTTATTGACCAGATTTTTAAAATTCAAAGTATAAACCACTGCATATATATTGAAAATAGAAGAAGTTGTGCTTTGAGAAAATGGGTTTTGCCATAAATCATCTCTACAGGAAAATTAAGAACATCATGGCTTTTAATCCATTATGGAGCTGAAGGATTGGTACACCGCGACGTCGCTGTAAAGGAAAGGAATTCAAGTGCTAGTGTGTCAAAAAAAAAAAGAAAAAAAAAGACAAGCACTTTTCCAGACACGATTTAGAAAGAATTTTTTGTAGCTTCCCGCAGCACAAATGGGGCAAGCAAATTCACATGGCACCTAAACGTGAACATTTTAACCCACTGAGCCATCTAGGCACACCCTTAAATGTGAGCATTTTTAAAAAGATGCTCTCAGGAGGTGCAAGGCCATGTCCACGAGACACATTCAAGGCCCTGGGACATATCTGCTGGAAAGGTCCAGCTGCTTCTAAACTTCTTCCTGTCCTGCAGAGCCAGCAGATGCTAAAGTGAGTCCATGTAGTGCAAATCCCTCAAAACTTTCCCAACAGAACAGGCCCCCAAGGAAAGGAGTTGGGGCACTCTTGGTTCTGTCTCCAAGAGCCCGTTGAGACAAGAAGAGGTATGAGGCCATGGAAGGAGCAGGGGCTGCTTGTGGACACTTGGTTTTTCTAGTCCACCAGGCAGCTGCCAGAAGTAGGACATACCCCCTAGGACATTCTTTTCTGGAAAAGCACCCTCCACCCCAGGAGCACCCAGGGGCCCAAAGCTGCTAGCCTGCTTCTCTGAACAAGTTCTGGCTGCATGCAGAACCCAGCAGGTCTGACCCAGTGCACCGCCCTCCGTCATGGCAGAACGGGCTGGCCGGGGGCTGGCAGAAGGCAGTAAACAATTAGAACAAACATATGGTACATTTTTGGAACACAAAACTGTACCCTATCTTTAATCAAAACCACATTAAAAAATATTTGCTCTGGGACAGTCCACTCTGCCCAGCCCATGTCCGGGTACCAGTCAGAACCAGGGGTGGCATCGGCCCGGCGTGGGGGGGATACCTTGACCCCCCCTTCCCTGGGAGCTCTGCTCATTCCTGCCCCCACCTTGCTGGCACCTCACCGAGGTGACCTATCTGAGACTCCCATCACGGGCGCATATCGCTCTCCCCACCCTGTCCCTCTTCAAGCCCTACGTCCCTGGCCTCCCAGTCTTCCTTTGCCGCAGGAGGCAAGTGCCACGTGGTGGGACACCCCGCAGGCCTGATGCGTGCGGCGGACCGGCTTCCCGCCATCGGTTGCGGGGCCGTGGGAGGGAGCCAGCCGTGATGCCAGGGCTTCCCAGCAGTACCACGCCCAGGATGACAAGCCGGGCCAGCCTGCTGCAGCCTTAGGGACCCGCTGCCAGGCCCGGGCAGGCCTCTGCCCCACCAGCAGGCTTGTACAAGGCTAGGAGTGGGTGGGTTGAGAAGTGGCTCTCCAGGGAGCAGAGAGAGAAGGAACTAGAAACAACCACTTAACATCTACTTCGAGCCTGGGAGCATCTGTGGAAGCCATCCCTGTTACTGTTGAAAAGATGCAAATTTGGGGAAATAATCAGCTGTATGGCTCCGGGCTGTTTCCCAAGCACCCTGATTCGTAACAGGAGTGAAGGTATTAGTGTAAGACACCAGCAAGGCCAAGTTCATGTTGCTCAGAGGTAGCCCCTAACCAAACTCCACCAAGTGCTGCAAAAGAAGATTTGTTATCTCGGGAAGACAGTTCATCCAGTGAAGCCAACACACACACACACACACACACACACACACACACAGTCCTTAAGGCTGGTTACAGGGGAGCAAAGGAGCCGAACCCAGCACGCAGAGCTCCCCCAGTACCCAGCTCCTTGGCGAAGTAGCTCACATCACGGCAGAGAGAAAGGCAATTAAGGCGAAGATATTTTTCCAGCACTGTTTTAAGTTCCACATCAAATATTCTTTCAGACATTCAAGAATACACTTATCTACAAATGAAGGGCATAAGCCGTGCTATTGATTTTTGCATAGAATCTGCTCTTTACGGAAAGCAACCGAGCAACTCCAGTAGACACTGTGAAATCTCGCCTTCCATTAGAAGGAGCCCAACAAATGACTTCAGACAAAGAGATAATCCACCCTGGTTCCAAAGGCTTCCCTGACCTCTTAACCCCATTCCAGTTGGCAAAAGTTTGGGGACAAATTAACAAAACGGTTAAGCATGGCAGTAGACTTAATGCAGAAAATTATTCTCCGTGCCTGCACCATAGCAAAGTCTTTTAAGTGATGCAGATACAATGGACCCAAAATGCCACAGCCTGTAAACTAAATATTTCATCAATTTGCTGAGTATAAATTATATCTTAAAATTCCAGCCCTCTAGGTTCAGGACATAAAGCAGCCTTTCAGTCAAGCGCTTTGAGCAGTGTGACACAAGACGTCTGTAAACTATTGCGCTGTGTTCTCATGTACAGTGAGTTTGAACTAAGTTTAATGGGAAAACAAAAATGTATAGAGATTACAAACCGAAACTCCATTCCTGTCTTCATCCTCTGGTTGTTGAGGCTTTTTGTTGCCTTTCCTCCTTTTTAAACAACCGACGAAGAAGGCACTGGGAACTGTGGAAGGTGGTTTTTAGGCACCCCGCCCCCCCGGCCCAAAATAGCTTCCTTGGCTGGCCACCTGGGAAGAAACGTTAACTTGGAGTTGGCTGTGCGCGTGCGCCTGCCCGCGTGCCCGCGTGTCTGTGTGCGCGCTCCCGTGTGTCCTAAGGAGGAAGGCACGAAGCTGGGAAGGGGGGAAGCTACATTTATGCATTGTGTATTTAGTTTCCTTTCATTTTCCCCTCAGAGGATGGAGAGGGTGCTGTAATTTTCAAAATACTGCAAAAAACATTTCTACAAATTGCTTTGCTTGCCTGCCTGTATACATTAAGAAGCACAGAATAAGCGAGGGGACCCTTCAACGCAAAACGCTTTTTTTTTTTTTTTTGCTTTTTCTGTAACAACATAAAAGCTGCTGTTATGACAAGAAGTCTGGTAGTTCACTCTTTCATTTATAATTTAACCACAGCCTATATAACATAATCCAAAAAATATGGGGCATGATTAGTATAAAAATCAAATACAGCAGAGGCTTTTTGAATGCTCCAAGAACAAAACAAAACCAAAAAAACAAAAAAAGAGAGAAAGACAGAGAGGAAGAAAACATTGCAGCCATCTGAATATATGCGGTATTTCTTTAATACTTCATTTTAAACTACCTAATTGTGTTTTTAAGCTTCGGTTCCTGTAATTTTGCAAGACGAGGCATTCCAGTGAGAAAACATATGGTGAGGGATTTTTAAACCACATAGCAAGAGTGCATCATAGACTTCTCGGCTGTTCCAGTGTCACAGAAATCCACCACTGAATTTATCCAGTCACCCATTAAAGAAAGAAAAGAATTCAAGGAAAAGGAGTTTTTAAATCCCCTAATGCTACAAGAACGAGTGAAATACGGTATCAAGTTCAAGTCAGAGTGGTGGTAGAGCTTCCTGACTTTTCACAAGACCGGCAAGGAGCAATTAGCCACCGGAGGCTGGAGAGCGAGTCCAGGGCCAGAGCAGCCCCGCGCCTCACCAAGCGGGCCACCGCTGCGGGGAGGCACCTTCTCACGTCGCCTTCCAAGGTGGCCCTTCTTGGGGGTCCATTTTGGGTTTGTTCCGAGATAGGTGGGCAGAAAAAAAACAATAAAAGATGAGATAGTTATTTATATAGAGAGAGGGAACGAGAGGGAGGTCTATGTATAAACAGATCAGTGGACATTCACTTTCATTTTTACAGTCTCTTTGTAATTGTCCCTTAAAAATGCGTGCCTCTGCGCGAAAGGACAACTGTCTTACGACGACGTGTTTTTAGAACAGACGCTGAACCGGTGATTTGCGTGGCTATTGTGGTGGTGACATAAAGCTCTGAGAGCGACACACTTTAACATCTGAAAGCAAGATCTCGGAAGGGATTCCGAACACTGGAGACTAACGTGCTTGACAAATACCTATTCAGCTCCACACTCATACATGTGCGTGTGCGCCCATCTGTACGAGGCGTGTGAGCGTCCTCCAGGCTCACACGTGTTCGGGAGAGTGGGGATGGGGGCAGAAGCATGGGGACATGAAGCGATGCATGTCATTATTCAAATTGCAATCAGATTCACCCTTAAATTACACTGGTGTCTCTTATCAGAAATTGTTTCCTATACTATAATATGCGGCAATAAGTGGACATTAATTAATGCTAAATTACAATGGAATTATGTATTATATCCACATGAATACCGAATGACTCCATTATGAATAATATTAGTACAGTAAATATTAAAGGACCTGAAAGTGGTTTGTCGCTAATTACAAAGTGTTGATAACTACATATGATCTTAAGTTAATATAAACTTTGAGATCTAACAGCCAAATGGCAAATCTTTGATGAACACCGCCTCGAAAATGCTGCCTGAGACCGACGGGCAGAGCCGACGCACCGTCCACCACTCCTTCTGGAAGTCTGATTTATCCGTGTGACAGAGGCGTTCGTTTCCTGGCTTAGAATTCCATTCAAGCTCTATCCTCTCGGCACAGATGTGTGTGGCTCCTCCGCTCATCTAATGTTTTAAAAAATCCACACACAACTTCGCCGGAGTCTCTCCTTTGGTGGGTGGTCATTTTGTCTTAGGAAGGAAAATCCTTAACCCTTTCCCACTTCCCACTTAAAAGATTTTCAAAATACCCTGGTGGCATTTTTCTTTTCTTTCTTTTCTCTCTCTCTCTCTCTTTCTCTTTCTTTCCTTTTCTTTTTTCTTTTTCTTTTCTTTGTTTTTTTTTCTTTTTTTGCAAGGTGAAACAGTGAGAAAAGTGTAAGGCGTTAATCTCGATAATTAGTGCACAAAAGCAATTAGAGGTCTAAAAACCTTAAGGCACAGAAAGTGATTTTTTGTTTATTTGCTTACCTTATTAAGTTAATATCTGTCGGAATTAATCACTAATGAATGTGAAGAAGGCTCAAGAACAGTGAGCTTAATGAACAGCCGTGTCAGTTGCATTTTACAGGGTCCCAAATCATCGAAGATTGCAAGCCAACTCGCTATTCAAAATTACTTTTCTGCCCAATTTTCTGTTTGCAAAGCAGTAAATTATTTACATTTATTGTGCTTATTTAAGCACTTAAATGACTATGAATGGAGTACAGGCACGTTTAAAAAATATAGAACCATTACAGCACTCTATTGCTGGAAATTCCCGTTATTTTCCCCTGAAGGCTGCTTCCCCTACTCTTCTAATCTCTCTTTTACAACAATTCATGAAAAAGGCCATTATTACATTGAACATGTTTTAATAAGTTATTTATTATTTAACATACTTTAAGAGGCAGGGCCATGGAAGTTACATTACACACGCTAAGAACAGTCTCTTTCATACTTGTCCAGTTGCCTGAGCCTAAGTGCTCAGGCTTCCCCGAATGAAACGATGCTGTCCTTCATTAGAAACAAATAAACCGTGCTTTCCACCATTACTCACGTCATAAACGTTGATATTTGAGGAGATCAATTATACCAATTATTGTCTTTGAAAATTATCGTGTAATGTATGTGCTTCCTTTAATAGTTATTAATTTGAAATCAGTGGCCACGATTTTTTAAAACGTGCAGCTGCTCTTGCAAACAAATCATCGTCTTAAGTTGCACTTAAACACACGGGGACCCAGCGTGGAGGAAGCCTCCCCGGCGTGTGCTCTTCACATTCACAAAGCTGTCCGGCTACATCACTGGGCAGCCAGATGCCCACCGCCAAACCCACGGATGGCCCAGATTCACCAAACTGAGGCGAAGAGTGCATAATAATAACACGGGAACGGGGTAGTAGGTAAACAGACCGAGGCTAGCCGGAAGAGAGGGAGCCGGGAAGGAGAAGTGAGGCCCCTGGACACAGAGAAAGAAAAATCTCAGCGATTCTGCTTCTTGCTAGATTGGGCTCAAGCTGCAGTTTCCAGTATTTCCTTTCAAGTCTTCCAAATCATTGCAGTGAAAACTTTCCTACGTTTTCAAACGCAGACAGACGCCCCACACCAAGTTTCTCTGCGGATCGCATGCATTTACATGCATAATACAGCGGATGTGCTGGCTCTCACGTTAGCTCGTTTCCTAAAGTAGCAAGACACGGTGGTGTTTTTCAAAAGTGATTTCAGAAAATCTGTGGGGTGTGCGCGCGTGCGCGTGTGTCCGTGTGAACGCGGCCATGTTTATTATTCAGACCTAACTATGTGAATGTATTTTCTCAGATGATACTAGGGGCAGTGCAACAACCACTGTTAAAAAGCCCCATGTTATTCGTAAGAGGTGATCTTGGAGTAAACATTACAATAGCCGTAATGATCTAATTAAAAGAATCAGACGTACTTAAAAGAGTCCCTTCTTGCAAGGGGGTGGGGGGGAAGAAAAATCAATGATGCAATCCATAGTCCGGGATGGGGGAAAGCCTTTTACTGTGATCAAACACAGTCTATCTAGTACATATCTGAAGTCCTCTGGTCTTTGTTACTTAATGTGATGCGTGAGATCAAAGATGCGTGTGGTATGTGTTGCAGGGTTCCAGCTGAGTCGTTGTCATATGTTAAGCTTTTTTTTTTTTTTTTAAGTTGGCTATAATTCTACCTTACTCCAAGTGAACGGTGTTTCTCTTACACTAAGCGCTGCCTCAAATTTGGCAAGAATCTTGTGTGGGATTCTCCTGGAGCAGTCTGAGCGCCACCACAATGCACATACACACACGTACGTTTGCACAGCCCAGAGCTCCACGCGGCTCCCAAATGCAGTGCGCTCGGTGTGTATGTCCACGAGATGAGAAGACAAAAAAAGCCAGTGCAATCACTAATCGCTGATTGCATACAGGAGCATCGGTGCACGTGGGCTCCTGTGTGTGGGACATTTTTTTTTTTCCCCCTGTGACTGCCTTCTCTTTCACCTACCTCCCAGCACCTGAAGTCAGGCCTGTAGCCGGGGCTTAAAAATGTGGTTGGAGCAGAAATGCACCAGCCAAGGACTTGAGTGGGAAGGAGGCTGTGGTGGGGAAGCCATCCCCCCAGGAGGCCACAGGGGGGAGCTGTGGCTCTGCTCAGGGCTGCCAAAGCCAGTGGGGGGGAGGAGAGGGCAGAAAATACACTGTAGCAAAGCCATGGTGGAAGG